>NW_007733476.1:33348-41934 GCF_000696425.1 Galeopterus variegatus | reverse complement strand
CCCCGCCCGCCCCTCGCTCACCGGGTGGGGGGGAACGGGTCTGTATGTGGGATCCGAACCCTCGGGCGGGAGCGCCGCCGCACTTCCCAAGCGGCGCACTATCCAGTGCGCCACCGGGCCGGCCCCACGTATGCTCTTTTTGAGATCTTCAGGAGACCATTGCTTCATTTAACTCGAAGCTGAGTCTCAGAAAGTATTGGCAGTGTGAGCAGGTACTCGTACCCTCATGTTTGCAGCAACATTGTCGGCAATAGCCAAAAGGTGAGACAGCCCGTGTCCATAGACGGACAGATGGATAGACAAGTGGTATTTACATGCAATGGGGTATCACTCAGCCTTAAAGAGGAAGGAAATTCTGACACATGCTACAACATGGATGAACCTTCAAGACACTATGCTCAGTGAAATAAGCCAGGCCCAAGAGAATGCTGTATGATTCTACTGATATGAGCTACCTGGAGCAGAGACAGAAAGTAGAATGGTGGTTGCCAGGGGCTGCGGTAAGGGAGGGTGGGGAGTTGGCATTTAATGGGGACAGAGTTTCAGTTGGGGAAGATGAAGAAGTTCTGGAGATGGATGGTGGTGATGGGTGCACAACGGTGCCAATGGACATAATGCCATAGAAGTGTGCACTTCAGAATGGTTAAAATGGTCAATTTTAGGCCATGTACATTTTACCATGATAAAGAAGTGGTTAAAGTAGAGCAGTGGCAGGAGCAGGCCCTTTGGGTGGGCAGGACTGTCCCTGTTCCTTGCTGCTTCTTTGTAAGAAGAGCTGCACGGAGGGAGGAGGCAGGCTGCCCAGCCTGGGGGCTGAAGGCCTTGGGGTGGGGGCAGGAGCAGCCCACTCACCAAAGTCTGTGGCACAGAAGGGGATGTGGGCGGGCTGGGGCAGGCAAGCCGCCCGCACCCTCGAACAGCGAAGTGTGTTTCTTGGATGAGACTCCAAGGCAATTGTGTGAGCCCACACAGTGTTTGTTCGGAAGCTAATGCATTCCTGTCCTATTGTCTCTGCCGGAGACTTGTTGTGGGCACACCCATCATATCCTCCCTCAGGGACAAACCAAGGTGCTCCCAGTCAGCTGTGGGAGGCCTGACAGCAACTAGGGAGAAAGGCGGCACAGTAGGAGCATCCCGGAGTCCCAGGAAGAGGGCCACAGGGCCTGGGCATGCTGCCCATGGCGTGCCCAGGATGCAGCCGGGCTGGTTGCTTGGGATGCCACCCTGCAGGGAGGGGAAGAGGGTGATGATGGAAGGACCCACAGGCTGCCTTGCTGTGCAGGCAGGGGTGAGCTGGAGATCACAACTTCTTGCTTACTAGTGAGGGGTGAATTGCTTACAACCCGAGGCATGTCAGCCTGCTCTTCCTGACCACTTCAGCTCACCAGTGGCACAACCTTCAATGTGGCAGAACAAATTCGAGCCACCTACTGCAGCTACAGAAAAAGCTCTGCTCAGATCCTGCCTTCAGGAGCTTCTCTGCTTTGGTGATGGTGGTTGGTGCAACCTTCAATGTGGCAGAACAAATTCGAGCCACCTACTGCAGCTACAGAAAAAGCTCTGCTGAGATCCTGCCTTCAGGAGCTTCTCTGCTTTGGTCATGGTGGTTGGTATCCATCATCCACCCATCTATCTGTCCATCCATCCCTCTGTCCATCCATCTACCCACATATCCATCCACCCATCCTTCCATCCATCCACCTACCCATCCTTTCAACATTTATGGAACACCTACTATGTGCTGCACATGGTATAAGTACAGGGGTAACAAAGAGAGTAAGAATAACTTATAGTCTAGTAGGGGAAATCAAGAGGCTTTGGCTAGGTCTATGGGGTTAGAGCGTGGGATGGAACGGTGGTGGTGGAGAACACTCCAGCCATATAGCCCACAAAGAATGTATGATAGCAGAAAATGAGAACTGGCAGAGTGCACTGGTGAACAACAAATATTTCAAGAGGCCTAAAATATATGGTGCTGGAGGTGGGAGGGAGAGGGCGAAGAAGAAGGCAAGGGCCACATCCTAAAGGGTCTAGACGCCATGCTACCGAGTTTGGGTTTTATTCAAAGGTGCTGGAGAGCCAATGAAAGATTTTAAACTGGAGAGTAGCAAGATAATATTTGCATTTTACAAAGATCCTTTCTTGCCCAGCATGGAGAATAAACTGGAGCTGGTAGGGTGGTGTTGGGACTGGAGGTGGGGAGAACAGCGAGGAGGCTGCTGTGTGAAATTATGGTGGCTTAAGGTGGGCACAAAGGGAGGAGTATGTTTAAGAGGCAGAATATGCTAAAAGGCAGAAGTGATGGGAGGAAAAGGGCAATGTAGAAGATGGACAAGCCCAGGTTTGGGCATGGTCAACTGGATAAATAGTGATACCATCAACAGTACCGGGAAGGCAGGAGCAGGTGGTTTTGGGAAAAGTGAATGAGTTCAGTGTTAGAAATATGGAGTCTGTGCTCCTTGGGGATGATCAGGGAAGATGTGTAGTGGGAGAATGGTTATCTGGGATTGTCAGTGCCCGGGTGTTAGTCAAAGCCGTAGAAGTGAGCACGTTGACCTGGAGAATGCAAGGAAGAGAAGAGGGCAAGAGCTGCAAACCTGGAAAGGGCCATGTCTAATGGGTGAGAAAGAGGATGAGCCCCCAAAGGAGGAAGGGAAGGACGGCCAGCGAGCTAGGTGGCACAGGAGGAAGTGGCATCACGGAAGCCAAGGGAGCTCCAAGAGGTACAAGGTCAAATGCTCAGGGAGGTCAAGTACAATGAACAATGACAAGGGTCCCTTGGATTTGGTGATCAGCACAGCAAGGGCAACCTTCGTCATGATGACTCTCGTGCAGCCGTTGGGGCAGGTGGGAGCCTGGGGACCGTGGGGTTGGGGAGTGGGAGGAGGAAAGGAAGAGCACGCAGAGAGAGCACCCCCTGCTCTTCCTTTATCTTTGCGGGTTTCCCTTCTCTCTTGTCTCTTTCTCCTCCCCTTCCCCAGTTTCTCTTTCCCTCTCTCCTTTCTTCCCTCCCCCTCTCTTTCTTTTTTCTTTTTGGAACTTGACTATGGAAGAGAAGGAGTGGAAGATGCAAAGAGAAAGAGACTGGCACAGGGTCGGGCAGAACGGGTGTTAAAGTAGGAGAGTCTTGAGTCGTTTAAAGGCCGTAGGTGGAGATGAGCAGGTAGAGGGGGATAATCAGAGGAGCAGAGAGGTTCAAGTGCATGATCAGCCTCCAGCAAGAGCACTTCTGAACCAGGGGGAAGGAGCTGGGGTGGCCGTGGAAATAGGCACATGTGTCAATGCTGCTGCTGCCCAGCCTGTCAGGGAAGCTACGAAATTCGTGCTGTTTATGTTCAGTACTATCATCACTGCTCTGTGCCCTCCTGCATTTCAGAGACCCTCAGGAGAGACGAATTTGCCCCAAATGTCACTTTTTCACTAGTTTAACAAGGAGCTCTGGTACAGCGGCTATGGTCAGATGTCAAGGAAATTCATAGTCAGACCTGGACTTCAGTCCAGGCTTGTGCCCTGTGGTCTGGCTGCCAGCCCTCCCAACTAAGGCAGGCAGGCGGGCAGGCACCCTAACTGCAGACGAGGCGCCCCAGAGGGAATAATTAGCCTCCTTCCTGCCGAGCTTGCAAACTGCCCTGTACAAAGTGGCGACAGTAAATGTCACATGGGAGAATGCTTCATCCCACAGCCGGCCCCAGGGGGTGGAAACATAATCTGGGGCTCAGAGCAGACACTGAATCCTTCTGCAGACATTGGAGCCAGAGGACTGGGGCCACAGCTCCAGTGGCTCCTCGTGAGGGCCAAGCCCCGGTCAGGGGCCTGGACAGGAGGGGAGCTGCCCACGGTCTTGCAGCCATAAATTCCTAGGACCCTGGGGTCAGGCCTGAAATACTAGGAAGTCAGCTGTGTCTGTGGCCAGCTTCTCCCTCCCCTTCTAGAAGCTGTGCCTGTCCTCTCTATGGCTCATTCTGTGTTTACTGCCCCAACATCCACAGACCCCTCCTAAAGGGTGAACAGAAATGCCTGAGGCAGCCCTTAGTTTTCACCTTTCAAGAGGGGGTCTCCTGAGGGTCCTGATTCATCACTTGGCTTGTATTTTTTGAGTGCCTGCTCCAGGAACTTTGTGTATGTTTTAAAATCCATTTGATCCCTATACCAGATTATCTGAGGTGTATACCATCGTGACTCCCTTCATGTTATAGCGGCAGAAACTGAGGCACACAGAGTGAAATAATGTCCCCAAGAGCACACAAGTCAGTGGAAAAATAGTATTTGAACCCAGGTCTCGTCTGGCATCAAAATCAAAAGGGTTTAACTACTGCCCCCTAGTGAGCCCCACATAAATAGGCTGCCAGGGAAGGCTGGTGAAGGTGGGGTGACTGCACATCCTGGTTTGCCTGGGATGGTTCTGGTTTTTACCTGCCATTCCGAAGTAATTAGTAATCGTGCCCCTTCCGCTCTCGAAACTGTCCTGATTTGGATAGTAAGTTATGTGGTCGCTCAGACAAGGAGAGGAGTACTGGGGGGTTGGGAGCCTTCCCAGGCTCCCCAGATCAATCAAGAAGTCCGTAGCCTCTGGCCTATTCCTCTTCCCCTCCCCATGCCTCAGGGTCCCCAGTTATCAAGGGGAGGTGAGAGTTCCTGCCCATCTCGGTGTTGAAAGGGTGGTGTGGGAAGGAGGGCTCTGAAGGCTACCAAGCACCCCTGCTCCTAGCAAGGGGTGGTTATCACTGCAGAAGGCCAGGACACCTGTGCCACGGGTCTTACCTGAGCCTCCCAGGGCTCTTTGCTCCTCAAGGAGTGGAGACGGTACAAGATGGAATTATGGTAACTGGGCACGCTGTCTGCTGTCTCTGCTGGAGCAGCAGGGCCCTGGGAGAGCAGGTGGAGGAGGGACAAACGGAAAAGCAGTTACTTTCCAAGCCTCCTGCCGGGTAGCTCAGCTGGGAATGCCTGGCACAGGGGGCATCCTTGGACCCTCATCCCTGTTATGTCACCCTCTGAAGGAGTGACTGCATTTTGTGTCTGACAGCACAAAACAGCTTCTTGAGGCATGGGGAGGGGTTTGGGCTGGCTGGGGCCAGGCCTGGGGCTCTGGGCAGGTGGGCAGACCACCCCCCCACCGCAGGCCTGAATCTCTGAACTCATAGGTCTATCCTGGCACCCAGCAGGCTGGAACCCTGAGCTCGCACAAGGAGAGGGGCAGGGCAGGAGAGGGTGGCTCAGGCTGCATTCTGCTCCGGATCCCTGCCATCCCCCCCCCCCCCCCCCCCCCCCCCCCCCCCCCCCCCCCCCCCCCCCCCCCCCCCCCCCCCCCCCCCCCCCCCCCCCCCCCCCCCCCCCCCCCCCCCCCCCCCCCCCCCCCCCCCCCCCCCCCCCCCCCCCCCCCCCCCCCCCCCCCCCCCCCCCCCCCCCCCCCCCCCCCCCCCCCCCCCCCCCCCCCCCCCCCCCCCCCCCCCCCCCCCCCCCCCCCCCCCCCCCCCCCCCCCCCCCCCCCCCCCCCCCCCCCCCCCCCCCCCCCCCCCCCCCCCCCCCCCCCCCCCCCCCCCCCCCCCCCCCCCCCCCCCCCCCCCCCCCCCCCCCCCCCCCCCCCCCCCCCCCCCCCCCCCCCCCCCCCCCCCCCCCCCCCCCCCCCACGCCCACCTGAGGCCTGGACTTGACCTTGCTGCTTTGGGGGAGGGTGTGATAAGCTTTTCTGTGGAGGGGAACTAGCTGCCTGCAAAGGCATTTTCCGCTCTCTAAAGTAAACAATCAAACAGGAAATTAATCGAGAAACCCACATCAACGGTCCGGTCAATGGAAGGTTCAGGTTGTGATTTTCACAGCCCCAGAGCCAGGAAATTCAAAGTTAGAGTTCCCATAGCAACTCGCCTGTAGAATCGGAGGAGAGGAGGAGATCGCTGGGCTGGAGCAAGACCTTGAGGGGTCAAGTAAGCCAGCCCCTTGCCTCCAGGAAGCGTGGCCAGCATCGAGTCTGAATGTCTTGGGGTAGACTGCTCTTTGGAGGGGAACATTCAGCCTGGGAAAGCTGCAAGGTGAGGGTTCTGCTTTCTGTGCTAACAGTGACAAGCCTCGTAAACTGGGCAGTCAGTGGACCTCTCAGAGATTCAGTTGTCCCATTCTTGATATCCCCACGTTCCCACTATTATTGCCATATTCCTGTATTCTATGAAATGGGATTAATACTCAGTCCGGCCTGCCTACTTCACAGGCTGCAAGGCACTCAAGGGAGGTGCTTGGCAACTCATGTCCCCTTGGTTCTACTCAGCTCCACGATGGCCTACTCCCATCTCCATGTCATCCCCCGAATCTCACGACTGGCCTCTGGGCCATCCGTGGGTTATTTCTCCTCTGAGAGCTTCCAAAGCAGCCATGGTGGCAGCTGCGTTTCTTGGACATCCTCTTCTCCCCACCTGCCTCCTTTGCAGGACCAAATATATAATGTAGTATTAGCTCAATGCCTATTTCCTGCTCCCCTGACCGATAACCAGGCTGATTTGCAAACCCTGCACCTTCAAGTAGGTGGGAGCTGTGCCTCGCGGGTGGGGTTTTCTTTGTGTGTGAGCAGCGAGTAGTCCCCGCCTGGCAGGAAAGGAGACAAGGGCGTTGTAGCTCAGCCCGACAAGGAAACAGTCTGGAATCCTTCCCTGAGCGTCAAGCTGCCCTTTCACCCGAGATGGCCACTGATAGCCTTATCTATAAGGCTGGCCTTATCAGCCAGGCTGGGACCCCTGGGGTAATGCTTGCCAGGGTGAGAGTGGGGCACTTCCTGGGCACCGGGCCTGCGGCAGAGGGTGCCCGGCCTGCCCGCCCGCCGGTCTGGCCCCGGAGCCAGCACCCTGAATTGAGCAAAGTGGTGGAAAGAGAGAAGAGGCGCCTGCTGGAAAGAGACAGAGCGTCTCCTTGATTTCCTAACACGCCTCGCCGCATGCCAGGGGCAGACGGGCCAGCTCAGAACGCCCGGCCTTGCTTGCGAAACAGTCCTTCCCTCCTCTGGGTGAGCTTCCCTGGGGGCAGCCGAACCGCTGTCCAGCCACCCAGGTCCCCAGAGTGTGCTTGGCTGAACCCAGGGTCATGAGGGCACTGCCCCAGGCAGACAGTCTGTGTTCTCTGCAGTATCAGAGGGAACCTGGACGAGGCCACAGCCCCAGGAGGCCACACAGAGGAGGGCCTCCCTGCACCCAGAGCCCAGGGGCTGCTCCAGCCTGCTCCAGCACCTACCTGCTCACTGGTCGGGGCACAATATTGTCTGCAGGGCTGTGCCAACCCACCTCTCCCTGAGCCTGGGAAGAAGCTTCTTAGAAGGTTCTTCATGGCACACCAACTAGGTGTCCCTCCTAAGTATAGGGGGTTGTTACCAATCTCAGACTTAACAGGTCATGTGAGTGGTGAGGGCATAAATTCTTCTGCCACCAAGCTTGGAATTTGAAGAAAGCTTTGCTTAAACCAGTCTTTTTCCCCATGATAATCTTGGCATGCTGTATTTGAGAAGAATAAACGCCTGCAGGAGCCTGGTTCCCAGACAGAGGTGCCAGTCTTCCAGGGGTGTGTACGTGGGGGGCTGTCTGAAGTCGCATTGCAGAAGCTGGGCCGGGGGTCAGCCCCTTGGGTGTAGGAGCCCAGCTGGTTCTGCGGTGGGTTTGGGTGTGAGGCAGTAACCAAGGACCAACTGGGTAGAGACAGCTGGGGTTGGGACAATTAAGCTCTGTTAGTGTTCAGAGAATAATAGGGCTGTGCTAAATGCATAATTAGCATTGTACTCAGTGCAGCAGCCACCCAATAGAGGGTCAGACAGGCCTGGGCCGAGAAAAGGGCCTGGGGCTTCCTGTGGATGTCGGCAGGGATTTGGTAAGTACTCCTTGCCAAGTCTTAAGAAACTTGGAGATAAGAGTCTTTAATTGGCACCTGGAAGTTTGTTTGGCTTTAGAGACTTACCCTTAGCAGAATATAAATTTTAATAATGGGGCGACTCTTTCTAAATTGAGATCTTTTTGGATGGATGAGCATGTGAGTCAATACTTTTCATGACCCATGCGTTCTTACTGTGTTCAATGACCGGGCTGCAGGGGGATAAACTGCATAGCCCAGCTCTCTGTCTGCTTGCTGGCCTGCTTCCAACCCAGGGCCCTATACCCCCTCCCTCCCCTTCACAGACCTCTGATGCAGCCAGACTCATCTGTTCATAGGTCTATGGAGGCATCTTGTCCTTATCTGCCTCCAGCTTCTGCTTCTCATTCCCCCTTTTTGCTGGGCATGCCTTTTCCCATTTGGCTCAACTTACCAGAGCAACTTCAAGACCCTTCTCCTCCAAGGAGCCTTCTCTGACCTTCTCCCCTAACCTCCATAGCCAGAAGGCTTGCTACTCACAGCCCGGGAGCAACTATTTTGTTCTACCTAGTTTTAGGTCTAGTCCAGCATCTACCTAGACAAATTTTTCTTCACACTGTTCACTCAGGACCTTGTGGCTAGCTGGCTCTCTTAGAAAATGAGAAGATTGGATTTGAAAGATAGCATGGGCTGGCTGGCGCAAGGCTACTCGGAAGGGACTTTGTTCCTTGAGATGCAACTCCCCCCGCCCCCCCCCCCCCCCCC
>NW_007733476.1:28790-32857 GCF_000696425.1 Galeopterus variegatus | reverse complement strand
CCCCCCCCCCCCCCCCCCCCCCCCCCGGGATAGAGAGAGTTGGATCATGGCAGGTCCTGCACCCTCTGGGGAGTCTGTATGAGTAGTGACAACTTTTCATTCATTTATTCATTCATTCAACAAGGAGGCAGGCATCTGTCCTTATAGATCTACCGGTCTAGTCAGACCAGTGACTGCAACCGAGGCTGTAAAGTGAGACTGCCTGGATTCTAATCCTAACTCAGTCGTCCACTTATCAGGTTGTGCAACACAGAGGTAACCTCTCTGTGGCTCGGTTTCCTCATCTACCAAGCAGGGGTAGTAATATTACCTCCCATCAAGGGGATGTTGCCAGGGTTAAATGAGATGATCGATGTGGAATATGGAGAACGGTGTCTGGCACAGAGCAAGCTCACCTCCATCAATGGTGGCTCTTACTACTAAGAGCGCTGCATGTGGCACAGAATGGAGGGGGATGGGGGCTGGTGACAGGAAGAACTATTCCCACCTGTGTGGGGAGAAAAGCTCAGGGAAGGCTTCCTGGGGAAGAGACCTTTTATGATACACCTGAGGAAAGAGTGGGAGGAGGAGAAGGAAGGACCTTCCAGGTAGGGAGGAAGGTTACCCTCCCGAGTTCTGTGGGTCTGGACTGTTCGGAGAGAGGAGCAGGTGAGGCTGGGAGTGGGGCGGGGGCTGAGCTCGGTTAGAAGACTGTGGGGTAATTCAGGTGAAAGGTGACAGTGGACTATTCAAGCTGTGGAGAGGGAGAAAAGTGGTGGCCAGAGCCAAGAAATCTGTGAGACCTGCTGCCCACAGGCCCTGGGGACTGGCGGGGTGGGTGGGTAGTGGTAAGAAAGAGTCGGGGAGGCCTGGGGTCTTTAGCTGGCACATCAAGGAGGATGGTGGTCCTTCTCTGGGAGGAGGAACCGGTTTGGGGAACAGGAGGTGTGTGCCATTAGGACATTTGGAGCTTGAGGGGTGGGTGAGCATGCCAGGGGGAAGTGTCAGGGAGATGCGCCCAAGGCCTGGAGATACAGATCTAGAGATGATGCAGGTCAAGTTTGGGGCAGCAACTGCCCTTGAATCTGCTGTGACCAACACAGGCTTCGGGGCCTGCACCTGGGGCTCACTCCAGGCTCACTGCCAGCTACGGGTGCCTGTCCTTTGGCAAATTCCTTGACTTTTCCCTTCTGGTTAAAGGTCCTGTACTCAACTCTGTGGCATTGGCCCTGAGGGAGACAAGGGTTGAACCTGCCTAAGTGTGCAGATCGACACCCTCGTGCACAGGCACGTTGTCTGTGTTCCTGCATTATATCAAGTGTGAGTAGAAATAAGGCTAGTTTAAGGGGGACATACAAAAAATCAACCTTATTTCCCAATATTTCCTTCCAGAATCTATGTGAGTATCTGCCTGCCTGTGTAGAGACCCAGATGAGACATTCTCCAGGTGAGACGTTCTCCAGGTGAGACATTCTCCAAGTGAGACGTTCTCCAGGAGAGACATTCTCCAAGTGAGACGTTCTCCAGGTGAGACGTTCTCCAGGTGAGATGTTCTCCAGGTGAGACGTTCTCCACATGAGGGCTGCGCTGAGAGGCTCACTTGGGCCTGGGCAGCCCAGCTGAGACGTTCTCCAGGAGAGACATTCTCCAAGTGAGACGTTCTCCAGGTGAGACGTTCTCCACATGAGGGCTGCGCTGAGAGGCTCACTTGGGCCTGGGCAGCCCAGTACCCTGAACTCTGGGGAAGATTACAGAACCTCCTGGATGTCCCTGGAGGGGGCACATTTGCTTTCCAACTGGCATTTCGTTAGAGATGAAAGTTAAATTTAGGCTCCAGGTCCTGATAAAGTCCTCGTCTCTCAGCTGACAGGGTGCTGATGAGCTGGGCTCGTGGGGGAAAGCAGGAGAAACAAGGAGGTGTTCATTGTTGGGTTTTGTTTTCATTAGCTGCCAAGACTCCACGTGCAGATAACGGAGAACTCTTCCTATTTTAGGGACAGTCGTGGGGAGCAAGTTTGGGGAAAGTGGACAAAAATTCCTTCTATTTTCCACTGTGAAGTAAAACCTTGGGGAAGATGACTTTGTTTTTAAAAGTCCTTCTTCCTCATGCACCCCTCTCCTGGCATTGAACAGCAAAGCAAAATCAGGGTTCAAGAGACAGCCCCTCACATCGTGAAGTTACTAATGACTTCCTGCTGGCAGGAAGGGCACGGGTGTGTGGTGGGTTATCAGTCCCCAGTCACACAGCCACCTGAGGCTGCTGGGACAGGCTGAGGAAGAGGCAAAGGGTGCCTGGGGATGGCAGGGAGAGGCATGTGGAGGGACAGGACATGGTTCTCAGCCCTGGCTTTGTGTCAGGACCACCAGGAGAGAAACCAACCCCAGCCCTCCTCACCTCTTGAATACTGGGGCTCTGTGGGGCCGTGGGGGCCTAGGGACCTGGGCAATATAAGGTCTCTTCAGGTGTTTCCCATGCAGTCAGAGTGGCCACCACTGAGAAAAATGTCTCATCAGGTGGATGGCAGTGGTGGAGAGCCATGAATGACGGTGACCTCTTCTCAGCCAACGTCGCTTCTGTTCACTATGGGGCCAGGCTCATGTGCCCCCCACGCCCTTGGCCCCCTCACCTGCCTCCAGGTACTTCCCCCAGCCCAGACCCAGCCCTCCCCAGCTCTCGGGGCCCTCCCCCTTCTCTGAGCTCCTGCAGCACAGAGGATCTGAACTGGGTGTGAGGAGAGTCGCAGTGGGTGTTCTCCGAGTGCCCACCTTCCCCAGGCTTTATGTGAAGTGCTTGGTGAGCCCTGGGCTGTCCCCTCCGCATGCCGCAGAGGAGGCCCCTGAGGTCTGAGAGCACGTGGCCACATAGCCAGCAAGCAGCAGGGCTAGGATTTGGATCGCAGACTGTGTGGCGCTTGGTCCTCTATTACCAGTGTGCGTATGGGAGGCCCAGGGGAAAGGAGATCCCCAGCCCCCAGCCATCACCATCCCTCAGCTTGGATGGCAGGCAGGAGGAGCAAGACAAGGTGCCCAAATCCTTGGTGGTTCACAGCTGTGGCTCACTCCTCTGCCCCCAGGCCTGGTAGCACACGTGTCACTAGCCAAGCCCTGGATGCGCCACTTCCCTGTCCTTCCTGTCTGGTTATGTGACGAGAAGGAGACAAACAGCCCAAACATGGGCAAGGAAGAAGGACTAGTAACTGACGATTTTCAAGGGTCCACCAGCAGGTCATGAGACGCTCTCTGCAGGGTGATGGCAGGCAGTGTGACTAAGCAGGAGACACAATCGTAGATGGTGGTGCCTGCAGGGAAGTTGAAGGCCAATGCCACATCGCTGGTGGTGGCAGAGCCGGCACCAGAACTCAGATTTCCTGACTCCTAGCTTGGGGGTGCCCCTGCACCAGGCACAGAGGAGGGGAAGGAGGAAGACCTGGCTAATCATACCTTGCCATGACCAAGTGCAGGCTCCTGAGACTCCCTACCACCCCTCCTGCCTGCCTGGGTGATCGAGGCAGTTTGGCAGCCTGGGACAACCTGGTGGGATGCTGGGGACTGGAGGGCTGAAGTGATGGGGCTGGGGGGTCTCTCTGGTCCCTCATAACTGCCCAGACATTTGGAGATGGGGTGTGGGAGGCCGAGGCGGGTGCAGGGTAGTGGTGATAGAGGTGGTAGGAGGGTCCCCTGCAGGCTGGTGGTGACCTGCCGTCCTCTAGGCCGAGCAGGCAGGGCTCCTGCAGCACTTGGAGTCAGGCCTTAAAAAGCACTTGGGCTGACCTTGGGACACGGTCTGTCCCCGGCAGGTGGGTGGGCTCCAAGGCAGTGTGAACTGTCCTGTGCATCAGAGCCTTCCTGCAGCAAATATTCACGGCTAAGGGTCTGGGGACATGGAGACCACACTGACTGGGTCCTGCCTTCAGGTAGTTTACAGTTGTGTGGGCACACCGACAAACACACAGACAGACAAATGCAAACAGGGCATTGTGAGGGAGACCACTGGGTGGGAGGCTCCTTTGGGGGAGGGGTCAGGGGCAGGCTTCTCTGTAGAGGAGACCTGAAGGGTGGGTGGGTGGTCAAGTTGGGGGTGGCGGTGG
>NW_007733476.1:8695-27790 GCF_000696425.1 Galeopterus variegatus | reverse complement strand
GGGGGTGGGTGGGAGCAGCTCCCAACACCAGGCTTCCTCTTAGCACTTCTCCTGACTTGTCTCATTGGGTCCTTACAGTAATCCTGCTCCTGCTTTACAGATGACCCCAGAGGGTTGACTTCCCTAAGGTCACAGAGCCACTGAGTGGCAAAGGCAGGATTTGAACCTTCTAGAAGCCCTTGGAGGGGTCTAAAATCCTGAGTGATCAAGGGCTGGAGTGGGGCACAGAGGAAGTGAGAGGACCAGGCTGGAGCTATTTACGCCCAAGCGGGAGGTGATGGTGGCGTGGCTGAAGGTGCTGGCCCTGGAGAGGAGGGCAGATGAGCCACATATTTTGGGGGCGGGAGGGTGTCAAGGCTACAGGATTTGCAGACAGATTGGAAGTGGGGCTGGGGTGGGGAAAAGGGAGGAATCAAGGGTAACTCCCAGGTTTTCGATCTGAGCAAAACTGGGTGGACGGTGGCAAAATTGAGGCTGCCTGGAGGGAGGGAAAGGTTTGTCCATTTGAGTCTGGAGGTCAGAGGGGGGGTTCTGGCTGGAGATGCATTTGAGTCTTTGGCGTATATGGTATTTAAAGCCACAATATCAGATGTGATCATTTAGACCAGGATTTCTCAGCCTCTGCACGACTGACACTTTGGGCCAGATAATTCCTTGTTGTGGGGGCTTCCTGTGCGTGGTAGGAGGTTGAGCAGCCTCCCTGGCTTCCACCCACTAAGGTCTCCAGATGCTGCAAATTGCCCCCAGTTGAGGAGCACAAGTCTAGATGAGAGGGTTGGTAACCTACAGCCTATCAACCAAATCCTGCCCACAGCCTGCTTTTGGTATGGGCCAGAGAGCTAGGAATGGTTTTCACACTTACACATGATTAAAAACATTCAAAAGAAGAATGGTACTTGGTGACATGTAAAAATTATGTGAGAATCACATTTCCTTGTCCGTAAATCCAGTTTTGTTGGAACACAGTTACTGTCATTGGCTTATACATTATCTATGGCCGCTTTTGTGCTATCGTGGTAGATTCAGTAACATGGTGATCTCGATAGAAACCACTCTGTTGGCTCGGTGGGGCAGAAGCCAACCCAGACGGACAGCGTGTGATGAGACTATTCTTTTGCAAATCCTGGCTCTACAGGGAAGAGAGAAATGGGATGGTTCCTGGAAGGGAATGTGGGGTTAAGGGAGGGTTTTCCCCCTCAGATGAGTTTGGTGGGCTGATGAGAACTGACCACTGAAGCGGGGGGGACACTTGTGATGTGGGATAGAGAAGAGAAACCCCTAGAAGGGAAGCCTGGGGACAGAGAGGGAGGGGACAGGAGACACTGGAATCAGGGGTGGCTGGGCAGGGCCACCACGCTGGCGGAACTACTACCCGAAATAGGCTGGGACCAAGGCAGGTCCGCTGTAGCATGAAGTGGCCCCAGACAGCCCGTGGGCCGGTAAGATAATTAAAGCAAGCCAAGGTCGTGTAAGCAGACGTAGATAGCAGTTTGGGTTAAGAAGAAAGGGACTTAAATCTGGCCTTAGGATTATTTTAAAATCTTACTCTATTATTTGTGTTTATATATAAATTACTCTTTCTTCAAGCTAGGTGCTAACTTCATTGCAAAATTATATAGAAAAATCCCTAGGGGGGTGATTTTATGTCATAGTTCTACTTTTCCCAGTAGAATATTTTTGAGAAAAAAATTTTTTGAAGTGTAACATATGCAAAAACGTGGCCAAATTCTAAGTATTTGGATGAATTTTCACAAAGGGAATAATACACTTGTGTTACCAACGTCCGGGTCAAGAAATAAAGCCTTAGTTACACCTCCAGAGTCCTTTCGTGCCCCTTCCTTTCACTAAGCCTCCCCTAGGCTCCCCACTGTCCTGTTTAATACCAGAGTTTAGTTTTGCCTGTTTTAAAACTCCCTGGTCTTTAGATCTGAAGCAGACACACTGGCGCGGCATGGTCTTTCCCTGCTAGTGCTGTGCTCACCTGGCGGCAGCTTTGAGAGCCCCACCTGTTCTTGGCTGCGCTACTCCAGGGTTTCCTTCAGAGGGCATCACCTGATTCTGGGAATCGCTGGGCAGATATGCTAGTCACAGCCTTCAGGGCTTAGGAGGCGAAGTGCACATGTGAATGAGAAGATTTCCAAAGTGCCCAAGTCCACACGTCTGATTCCCCAATCCAGGAATCTGCCTAAAAAGTTTAGTGCTCTCTCACTCAGTGTGTTTATAGTATATGACCTTGAATTTTCCTGGGAGCATGGGCCCCTTTGAGGATCTGATGAAAACTCTGGCACCTCTCCCAGAAAAATGCACATCTACACAGGTTCACAGATGTCCATGTACAATTTCATTTTTTTTTGTCTTTTTTCGTGACCGGCAACGGATCGCAACCCTCAGTGTTGCGCCCGTACCGGACCGGGACCGGCAACAGGATCGCAACCCTCGGTGTTGCACCCGCACCTCGCTCAGCCAGTGAGCGGCCGGTCTGTATGTGGGATCCGAACCCTCGGCGGGAGCGCCGCTGCACTCCCAAGCGGCGCACTGTAGCAGTGCGCCACCGGGCCAGCCCCATGTACAATTTCAGTAGGTTTCCAGACCCTGAAAGCCAACCAAGGGCTCCGGGTACCTGGGCCATACACACTCCAACCTAAATCATCAGTGGAAATGTCTCAGGACCATGGGACAGTGACTGCCTTCACGAGGCATCAACATAGCCAAGGTCTCATGTTGCCAGAGGGATCACATAGTCTTTTTCTGCAGCTGTTCAGGCTGTGGCTGGGTAGCTCTGTGGTTAAGGCATAAGGCCAGAGTGGCCAGTAAAGACACCATAAAAGTTCCGTACTATGTGCCTGACATCTAGAGATTTGATCTCTAATCCTTACAGCAACCCTGCAGAGGTAGGGGCTGTTTGCCCATCTCACTGATGGAAACTGAGCTAGTTGCAACAGCATGGGATTTGAAGTCATGTTAAGTCTGATGTTCCCTTTCTCACAGAGGGGGCTGCTCTGCAGGCTGCTGAAGCCAGCAGGGAGCTTCTCTAAAGTGCAGGATGGTGGTCAGGAGGGAGCTGGGTGACAGCATGAGGACGCCTCAGCACACGCCATCTCCACTCATGGGAAGTGACTCACTGGAGCCCTGCCATTTGAGGCTCCAGGGGATTCATACACACTTCCTGTGTCTCGGCTAGAGCCTTGGGTGGTGTGAACTGGCAGGGCAGATCTCTGGAGGTGGCTAGAGATAGAAAGCCACCCAGCTCTGCATCCTGGGATGAACAAGCCTCTCCCTAGGCTCATATGACAGAGCTATGTCACCTGTGGGCCTTGGGTCTGTGATCTCCAAAATGGAGATGGAAGTCAGACTAGCTCAGCAGTCCTCAGGGTGTGGTCCTCCTGCTGGCAGCATCAGCATCACCTGGGAGCTTGCGAATTCTCTCTTATGACAGCGTCTCAAACCTTAACGGGCATCCAAATCACCTGGAGGGTCGTTTTGCAGTTGAGAGCCACAGATATAGATCAGGGGTCTAGAAGGGGTTGGTAAATTACAGCCCACCAACCAAATCTGTCCATGGCCTGTTTTTTACAACCCATGAGCTAAGAATAATTTTTCCATTTTTAAATAGCTGGGGAAAAAAATCAAAAGAAGATATTTTGTGACACATACAAATGATACGAAATTCAAATTTCAGTGTCCATAAATAAGGTTTTGTTGGAACACAGTCACTCTCATTCATTTACATATCGGCTATGGCTGCTTTTGTGCTGCAAAGGCAGAGTTGAATCGTTTGGGCAGAAACTGCTCTTGCTCCTCTCGCTGCTCAGTGTGCTGCAAATCACAGGGATGTGCCTCAAACTGACTTTGCCTCTTGGCCTGCAAAGCCTAAAATATTTATTATGTGGCCCTTTATAGAAGATGGTTTGCTGACCTCTATCTACAGAGAGAAGGGGAGGGGAGGGGAGAGGAGGGAAGGCAGGGAGGAGGGGGACAGAGGAGGGGAAGGGAGAAAAGAGGCTCATGCAAAAGCTGGGTTCCCTTCTGAGGAAAAAAATGAGCTGTCAGGGGCTTTTGGAATCCGTGGGAGTCCTGCTCTGTGCTGGGCCAGCACTTAGAATCCTTTACACAATTGCTTTTAGGGTGATCTGGGAGGCCCCTCTGGCCAATAAAGACCTCCCTACTTGCCTGTGTGAAAACCTGAAATTCTATTTCTAGAGCAGGGGCTCTGAACTGGGAAGCCCCCAGGTTCATGCATTAATGGCAAGCCTTAATGCATGCCACGTTTTCTGGGACAAGGAATTTGGGTAGGGTCAGTGACATCCCCTACCCCTCCAAAAACCGAAGCACCTTTTTCTGCTTTGGGGCACACATTTTTTCTCTTCCCACTTTTAAAATCTGAAAGTCCCTGGAAGGGTAAGAGCATACACATATATTCCTCCTACCTTTCCTAGGAAAGTGGGAGTTAATCTGATGGCACCACTGGGAGGGCCTCAGGGAAAGTCCAAGGAGTCTGAGGGGGGAGAGTGCAGGGGGAGGCATTTAGAAAGAAGGAATGGAGATTGAGGAACAGGGCCTCTTTCCCTGACCCCCCACTCTATAATCCACTTCCCCCCATCAGCAAGAGGCAACAAAGGCTTGCAGCCCACTGGGGCCACCCTCCCCAGTGGGCACCTGCACTCCCAGACCCCATGAGGCCTCCTGCCTGTAGTGTGAGCCAAGCAAGTCTCAACTCTGGCCCTGGGATTCCAGGTATTTTCCCAGCCAGCCCCACCTCATCTAATTGCTTTCCAGTCAGCTAATCCTTGGCCCACGCCCTCAGCTCCAGCCGGGCAAGCCACCTCAGTGTGGCCAACAGCAGCTTCTGAGACTTCCCATGGCCTGCGTCCAAGCCTGGGGCAGCCTGTTGACTCCCCTTGCCCAAACCACATCCTCCTTGCCCTTCCCCACACCTCAAACTCTCCTCTGACGAACATTTCCAAACCAAGCAGAATGCGATCCAGTCCAGACCAAAAGCAGCAGACCAGGCACTCCCTACCAACCGCCTCCCCGCCAAGACCGGTCACATCCCAGCTATCAGAGAAGAACAATTAGCAAAAAGTGGAGTTGTACCTACTGCTCAATTCCCAGAGCTAATTGTTTTAAGCAGGGCTTCGGCCTTAATTAAAGGATAATTAGTTACTGAATGTGTGTTTGCATTTCCACAAGTGTGTTTGCATTTCCTAAGTCTGGCTTTTAACCCTGGGAAACCAGATTCAGCAAATACTTTTATGTTTCAAGACCTCTGAGTAAGGGAGAAGGTCTTAATTACAGAAATGGTAGTCCTGTGTAATCAAAAGGGCAGCGAAAGAATGAGCTAATTGTGCCTTCCACGCACTGGGCCACGATTTCTATTTAGCCATTGTGAGGAGGAGCCGGCAGCCGCCTGCCCCTGCCGAGGGCTGCTCCCTGTCTGTGGAGTCTCTTATCCCTCTCATGCAGTCTGCCACCCCTGCCACAGCCCTTCTTCCCCCTTTATATGCTTTTCTTCTTTCTTACCTTTTCTCCCCCTTTCCTCATTCTCTGGTCAAAAGGATTGCCTTTTGCAGACCCTGCCAGGGAGCTCCAGCCAAGCAGCCCACCCCAGCATACTGGCTGTGAGTTTTAGGTTTCAGCTCTCCCTGCTCCCCTTTGCTGCTTGGGTGCCCATGAAAAAGTACTTTTGAGACTTTGGGGATCTACATACTTTAGGGATCCAGAACTGTTCCAAAACCCGAGGATTTGGGAAGCTGGCCTCCAGACCTGGGCTATTTGGTAGAGTAGCCACCAGCCACATGCGGTCTTGAGCACTTGAAAGGTGCTTAGTCCGAATTGAGAGGTGCTTTCAGTGTAAAATACACACTGGATTTCAAAGACTTAATAAAAAAAAAAGAAGACTATAAAAAATATCTCATTGATACTTCTTAATACTGATCATGTTGAAATGATAATTATTTGGATATATTGGATAACAAAAAATTAATTTCACCTGTTCCTTTTTTGCCTTCTAGAAAATATAAAATTACATATTTTGCTCACGTTATATTGCTACTGGACATGTTGCTCCATAGCTGAGATTTTGCTGTAATTGTCAAGGGCAAAGAGGTTTCCTCGATGATGGTGTCTATGGGTGTACCCCCCACTCCATTCTCCCACCTCTCGTGCTGTGCTCTCCCCTCTATTCCTGACCCTTGTGGGGTCCTCATGCTCCTTCTATCTCCTCCTCCTTCTCCTCCTCATGGCAGGAGAGGAAGGCCCTGTGACTCCCCAGCATCTTAAGGACCAGCTGAAGGCTGGTATGGCACGCAGCAGGTGCCACTCAGTGAGCCCCCACAATAACCCCTTCTCCATGGGCTCTTGATCCAGGAAGCTTTGCCAGAAGCCCACTCTGACTTCACCCGCTGATTATGGCTCGTGGGATTCTGACTTTGGACAGACTAATTAAATCGCATACGAAGGTTGGTGGACTGAAGTCGAGAAAAGGCCATCTAACCAGAGCCAAGTGTGGGGACAAATTACAGGTGACTCCCTGGCTGATGGCACTTTTTGCACTGGAATTCATACTGTGGGGACAAACTGCTTCTTCTGAGTTTGACTTGGGGAGAGTGTTTCTCTTCCTTTCCTTTCCTGAGCGCATCTCCAGGGATCACTACCAGTCAGCCCCTCCCCAATGATTTCGCCTGCCTCTTCAAGTATTCTGGAATTATCTTCCCTGAGAAATCTTCCCAGATTAATTCCAAAATGGCTGACTACTGTCTCTTGCTTTGCTCAGACTAGACATTCTATTTCATGAAGTCATTCAACAATTTTTTTTGAGCACTTACTATATGCCAGGCACTGTTCTAGGCACCGGGGACATAGCTGTGAGTAGGTGCATTCCCTGCCTTTAGAGAGTTTCCGTGCTAGTTGGGGAGAAAGAAAACCAGAAGATTAACAAAGAAAATTCTAAGGTAAAGTCAGGTACTGGTAGGATTATGAAGAAAAAGAAAGCAGGCTGGGGACAGTGACAGGGTGGTTGGCTGGGGTGGGTGTGCTCAGGGAGGGTCCCACTAAGGAACTGACATCTGAGTAGAGACCTAGAAGGACACCTAGAAGAAGTGCATTCTGGTGGGAACAGCAGGTGCAAAGGCCCTGAGACTTATTTTATTGTGCTCCTTCACATTTTTTCTCATTAAGAAGCATTTCGTCCTTTACAATATAAATACGCTGCTGATTGATCTCTTTCTTTCCTGTCTTTGTTCTTCAGTGGCTGTGTATCTGTCAGACAGTGCGCTATGGGGAAGGGAGGAAGTCAATGTGTCATTAGCAAATCTACTAAGTTACATACATTTGATCCTTATCATGACAAGAAACCTGAGGGCCAGAGAGGGTAAGCTGCCTGAGTTTGTCTGTCTCAAAGCCCACCTTCTCCCCCCAGCAGCCCTCCCTTCCTGCCTACAAGAAAGGGCTTATTCTTATAGGGACTGGGACCAGGCCACCTGTGACTTACTGATTCGTGCTGGGAGCAATGAAAACAGAGCCATCGATAAAGAACTGGATGCTAGCTTGGTTTTGAGGTGGACAGAAGAGAGGAGAAAAGGTGGTTCCTAACTGTGTCACACCCAGACACGACACGTGTCCCCTACATGTTATTCCCCAGCAGCAAGTGGGATGCCATCAATTGCCCCAGGTCCTGAGAGCTGGAGCATGTTGAAGAAGAACGGTCAGCGTGGGTCATGGGGAGCTGTGTGTGCTTCACGCAGCTCAGCTCTCAGCGCAGGGCACTGTTTCTGTTTTCCTTCCCTCCCGAGTAGAAAGCGGCTCTTCTAGGGCAGGGACCATGCTCATGCAGGGGGCCCCAGCCTGGCTCCCCTAGTGTTCCCAAGTTCTCAGCAGCCTGCTGGGAAACCGACCAGCAGTGGAGCTGGGGGAAGAGGGGAAGGAGGGTGTGTTTTTTAACCTCCAAAGATTAAAAGATCTAGACAGATGCATGTGTAAGTGTATATGTACATCTTGTACACACAACTCCAGCAAGATACAATTCTATCCTCTGCTGTGCAGTCCGTGCAACACATGGACTCATCCCAGGCCTTCAGCTCCTCCCTGTCCCTGCCACCGCCTTCAGTGCAGCTCTGCAGAAAGCAGGGGCCTCTTGAAGTTCAGACATTAATTACTGAGTTAGAATATTTTTCAAAATTACAAGGCATGGCCCCAGGAGATAAGAGAAAGGAGGAGGGGTGCAGAGGGGGAGCAAAGTGGGGAGGGCATCCACCCGGGGCTGCGGAGGTGGGGCTGGAGGCTGGGCAGGGGTGGGGAGACACCCCCCCCAGAGCCCTCTCCTCCTACTCTTAAGTAAGTCCAGCACCCCACTGCAGGCAGTGCTGAGCCCAGGACAGAGATTTATAGCTCACCCCTGGGCTAGTGCTCGAGGGGGCATCCCTGGGGAGGGCAAAGGCTGGGGAATGGGATACAGGGCTTTTCTGGTTGGTTTTGAGTAGAAAAGTTTAGAAACTTCACCTCTTACCTCCCTACCAGAGGCCTTAAACGTAGAATTCCTGCTAGAAAATGGTTATGTTTTCAATGAAGGGGAGATAGGCCAAATCATTCCCCCTGTATAATTAGGAGGATGAATGGAGCTGAGGACCCCCTGGGAGGGAACTGGAAGGATAGGGTTCACTGGGGCTCGGCAATTCAATCTAACTTTTGAAAAATGCCAAATAGTTGATGTTTATTAAGAAAAACCGCTCCCACCTCTATAAGCTTTACAAGGCTACTTAATTCTCCGGTCTGGATCTGTATATTTTAGAGAAAATACCCCAAGCTTGCACCCATACCACCATCCAAAAGAGAATTAAAGAGATGTCCTCTTGAAGCCATGTTGAGATCGGTTTGGAAATCTCTTTAGTTTTAAGACCGTTTAAAAACGGTTCTGGCTTGGAGACTGGTTTCCCTTTGGAAACCAGTGTCTGGTGGAAGCTGGTATTTTTATAACTCCAGGCTCTCTATCAGATCCTGTGTTACCATGGTTGCTAAGGGGAACACTGGCTTCAAATTTCACATTTCAGTTTGCAGAGTCTGGCTAAGGAAGTAGAACAGTTAAAGGGTGGGGGTTGGGGAGTGTGTTGGGGGGAGACTCCATTTTATCTTGAGGAGGTCAAGGATCCTGCAGGCTCAGACAGGGTTGCCTTGGTGTGTTTGTGTGTGTATGTGTTTAGGGTGCAGGGGTCTCAGGAGGTCAGTGTCACACCACTGAGTGACTTCGCTGCATGTGCCAAATGAAAGAAAGGAACTAAGGCTCTGGAGGGGACAAAACCAGTGGGGAGTTATTTCGGCAGAGGTTACAGGCATGGTTGCTTAAGCTGGGGTATTCATAGCAGCAGCTGCTGGACCTGGAGGGACACTGATGCTAAACCAGTGCCCAGGGGCTGGGTACCTGCCCCGGGAAGGCTACATTCTCAGAGGAACATTCCAGGCGGGGTCTGTGCCTAAGATTAGGGCTGGAATAAACTGTTCATGGAGAAAGGGTCTCCTGAGTTTTCAAGTTTCTTTCCAGCCTTTCACTTCCTGCCAAGTCTTTCACTTGACTGTTACAATAAGAAAAAATGTAAAGACCCCGGGAGCTGGGGAGCTGTCCTCTGCTGAGATGCCCCTGAAGCAGAGACCTCCTCCACTCCTCTGCATGCCCTCTTCCCACCCCCGCATTATTTGCAGCACTGCACTTTCCACTGTGCATTGAGTTCCCTGTGGGTGCATCTGGCTAGGGGGTGCTCTAGATTTAGTCGTCTCTCTTATCTCAGCACATTTCTAGCAAGAAATGTGTCTAAGGGACTTTTCATTTCAGTAAGGAAGTAGCATTTTTCTCATTGTTTGTTGAGTGAATAAATAAGCTTTCTTTCAAGTTTTCCATGGTGTTACTTGGTGGCTTAAAAACTACCAGAGGTTCTTGCTGTCATCCTGAGTCCACCAGAATGCTTCTGGTGGGAGCCAGAGCTGGCTCACAACCCCCCGCTCCCATAAAGCCCACACTTATTTCGGCCGCCAAGCATTGGCTCAAACCCTTCTTCCTGGAGGCTGATTCCCTTCCGCCAATGCCTGTCCATAGCCCACTTTCCCTTAAGCCCCAGCTCCTTCTCCCTTTACCCCAGCAGCTGCCCACTCCTCTACCCACCTCCCTCACATTCATCCAGCTCACGACCCATCATAAGTGCTCGTGGCTGCTTAATTTCTGTGGATGTGATCCCCAAGTGGACTGTAAACCCTCGGAGGGGGGGTCGGTCACAACTCCCTCGTTCTAGTACTGCCAGGAGACTTTGCAGTTCAGTAAGACAGAAGTATCATCTCAAACCAAACCACTGCTTATTGAATGAGAACAGAATTCTGAGCAAAGTGCAGTCAGGGTTATGTGACAGATGAGACCCAGCCTGCTCCCAGATACCGATGAAAGATCGAAATGATTTAAAAGCAACCAAGAAGAGGTCACAAGGCATTAATACAACCACCTGGCAAAAAATATGTCTGAGGACAGATGTTGACAACCCTGTATGGACACTAGTTCTTAGGATGTTACAAGAGGAGCAAATCCCCACGGGGTGGGGAGGAGGGGGAAGTGAGCCCGGTCTTGAAGGTGGGCGAGAGTCGGGCAGGAGGAGGAGGAAGACTGTGCTTGAGGCAGGAGCAGTGTCTGGCACTTCTGGAAATACCACGGAGGCAATGTGGCTGGCAACAGGGGTCGTGTTTGAATGTGGAGGCCTTAGATGTCCAGTTAGGAGAACGGACCTCACTTTCTGGGGCTGCTTGGGATGCGACACTTCTCTCGGGCAATGCCTGGAACACGACGATTTACATCCTACGGCAACACACAACATGACAGGTCACCACAGGACTGTCACATGCCACTCACTTTATGTGAGCATCTCTCATTTTAAGCCTGAAAACAAACCCACAGAGTGAGTATTGTTTCCATTATTCCCATGCCGTAGATAAGAAAATCGAGGTTCAAAAAGATGAGAGAATTAGGTTAAAGCCCCGCAGATGGTAAGTGGTACCACTGGGATTCAAACTCAGGTCCTTCTGGCTCTTGAGGCTGTGCCCCTCCCACAATGTTTTTGGCTGGTCAACGGACACTCACTAAATGCACCTAAGACGCGGCCACTCATGTTACCTAACCTTGGCTGCACATTGGAATCACTTGGAGAATTTACCCCTCCCGCCCACCTCCGTCCCCAGGAAGTTTGGTCTCATTGGTTGAAGGAAGGGTCTAAGAATTTGCAGCTTTGTGCTTCCAGAGGTGCAGAGTTGAGGATCATTTCCCATGGATCCCACCAGCAAATCTCTGCTCCCCATCAGAATCTATCCCTACCCCAGGCACAGACAACTTTGGCCTCTTCAGGCCAAAGTGGGCCCTGCCCTGGCCCAGCCGGGCAGCCGAATGCAGCCCCATCCCCTGCTCTCACTTGGAAAGACAGGAATGGTTTCCCTGAAAAGGTGCCTCTGAAGAATGTTCTACTTGACTCTCTCAGCCCTGTGAAATAGCAGAGGCTCTCCACCCACACCCACTTCATCTCAGCCTTTTCCGAGGTCAGATTTCCCCCGGAGCCAAAACAATGTGAGCAATTGAATGCACGCTCACGCAAAAAGTTAAAAAAGTGGCTCTCTCATTGTTGCACGAAGCAATTTCATTTCCTGAGGAGCCTGGCTTGCTGGCCTCTGTGTTCTCCTCCCGGCCTGTGCCTGCCAGCCTCCTCCAGGAGCCCAGCCAGTTGTATCCCAGTGGGGGCGCCCCTTGGAGACACCCCTTAGAGGCACCTGCCCCCTCGCTGCCCTTTCCAGAGGAAAGGGCAAGGAGGGGCGGATGGGATTTCTGGGGCCAGGAGGGGAGGAGAGTGAGGGAGCTAACCAGAGGGAAAGGTTGGTGGGGGTCAGAAGGTGGGTGGGTGCAGAGGGATGAGAGATTCCTGGCTGAAAGCACCCCGCCCCCCTTACTCCACTTCTGACCTCTGGCTATGACTGCTGGACTCCGAAGAGGGAAGGACGATGGAACCTATGGGTAGAGATGGGCTGGGGGGACTGGATGGAGAGAGGGAAGGTGGGATGTTCAGGGGAGGGAGAAAGGATGAGAGGAAGTAGAGAGAAACCGGTGCACAGAGATTTGTTGAACATTCTCCTGCCAGAGGAATTTCCAGCAAAGCTCTTAAAGTAAGGGGCCCAGAGAGAGGCATTCGGTGACGGCACAAAGGAGCTGAGAAAAACCACCACTGGGTCAGAGAGGTGACAGGGGCACAGAGGTGGTGGACAGTGTTGTAGGGTCAGGAAACAAGGGTGCGGGATGAGCCAGACCCACAGCCTGGCAGGTGGGCTCTGAGCAGCTGGAGAGGGGAAGATGACAACACCCCAGCACAGGCTTCAAACAATCCTTACACCCCTCCTGTGTGGGGAACCCTTGCAGTCACAGCTGGCTGAGGAGCTGGGCAGAGCAAAGGGCTCCTTAGAGTGCTACAAAAAAGAGCTCACAGGATATCTTTCCATTTGTTTGTGTCTTCTTTGATTTCTTTGATCAAGGTTTTTTCATTTTCAGTGTACAAGACTTTTATTTCCTTAGTTAAGTTTATTCCTAAGTATTTTATTTTTTTTTTGATGCTACTATAAATGGGACTGTTTTCCTAATTTCCTCTCAGATAGTTTGTTATTAGTGTATAGAAATACAACCAATTTTTGCATGTTGATTTTGTATCCTGCAACTTTATTGAATTTGTTTAATTCTAACAGTTTTTTGTGTGTGAAGTCTTTGGGGTTTTCTATATACAAGATCATGTCATCCACAACAGAAACAATTTTACATCTTCCTTTCTGATTTGGAAACCTTTTATTTCTTTTTCTTTCTTTTTTCCTTCTCTTCTGTTTTCTTTCTCTCTCTCTCTCCCTGCCCCCCCCCCCTTCCTTTTGCTGGCACCTTGATCTTGAATTATTTCTTTTTCTTGCCAAATTGCTCTAGCTATGACTTCCATTACTATGTTGAATAGAAATGGTGAGAGTGGGCATCCTTGTCTGGGTCCTGATCTTGATTGCAAAACTTAATATTGTGAAAATGCCCACACCACCTAAAGAAATCTTCAGATTCAATGCAATCCCTATCAAAATCCCAATGGCAATTTTTTTTTACAGAAATATCAAAACAATTCTAAAATTCACATGAAGCCACAAAAGACACTACATGCCCAAAGCAATCTTGAGCAAAGAAAAACAAAGGTGGAGGCATCACACTTCCTGATTTCAAAATATATTACAAAGCTATAGTAATCAAAACAGTATGGTACTGGCATGAAAACAGACTTTATAGATCAATGGAACAGAATAGAGAGCCCAGAAATAAGTGCATGCATTTACAGTTAACTGATCTTCAACAATGTTGCCAAGAGCATATAATGGAGAAAGGTCAGTCTCTTCAATAAATGGTGTTGGGAAAACTGGATATCCATACGCAAAAGAGAGAAATTGGACCCTTATCTCACATCATATATAAAAATCAACTCAAAATGGACTGAAGACTTAAATATAAGACCTGAAACTATAAAACTACTAGAAGAAAACATAGGGGAAAATCTTCTTTTTTTTTTTTTCCTTTTTGTCTTTTTTCGTGACCGGCAACGGATCGCAACCCTCAGTGTCGCGCCCGTACCGGACCGGGACCGGCAACGGGATCACAACCCTCGGTGTTGCTCCCGCACCTCGCTCAGCCAGTGAGCGGCCGGTCTGTATGTGGGATCCGAACCCTCGGTGGGAGTGCTGCCGCGCTTCCCAAGCGGCGCACTGTAGCAGTGCGCCACCAGGCCGGCCCGGGGAAAATCTTCTTGACATCAGTCTGGGCAATGAGTTTTTGGATATGACCTCAAAAGCATAGGCAACAAAATGAAACATAGACAAGTGGGACTGAGTCACTCTAAACAGCTTCTGCACAGCAAAAGAAACATTTAACAGAGTGAGAGACAACCTACAGAATGGGAGAAAATATCTGCAAACCATATATCTGATAAGGGATCAATATCCAAAATATATAAGGAGATCCTACAAGTCAATAGCAAAAAAACTAATAACCCAGTTAAAAAATAGGCTAAGAATTTGAATAGACTTTTCTCTAAAGAAGACATACAAAATGGCCAGCAGGTATATAAAAATATGCTCAATATCACTAATCATCAGGGAAATGCAAATCAAAACTACAATATCACTTCACATCTGTTAGAATGGCTGTTATCAAAAAAACACAAGACAACAAGTATTGGTGAGGATGTGGAGACATTGGAACCATTGTGCACTGTTGGCTGGAGTGCAAAATGGTGCATCTGCTGTGGGAAATGGTATGGAAGTTCCTCAAAAAATCAAAAATAGAATTACCATATGACCCAGCAATCCCACTTCTGGGTATTTATCCAAAAGAGCTGAAATCAGGATCTCAAAGTGATATTAATACTCCCATCATCATTGCAGCACTATTCACAAGACAAAATATGGAAACAACCCAAACGTCCATTGGCAAATGAATGGGTTTTTAAAAATGTAGCATATACATACAATGGAATATGATTCAGCCTTAAAAAAGAAAAATCTGCAACTTGCTACAACATGGATGAACTTTGAGGATATTACACTAAGTAAAATAAGCCAGTCACAGAAGGCCTGCACGATTCCACTTATACTGGGTACCTAAAATAGTCAAACTCACAGAAGAAAGAATAGAATAGTGGTTGCCAGAAGCTGGGGGAGAGGGATATGGGGAGTTGCTAATCGATGGGTTAAAATTTCAGTTACACAAGATGAGTGCGTTCTAGAGAACTGCTGTACAATACTGTGCCTACAGCTAACAACACTGTGTCGTACACTTAAAAATCAGCTAAGAAGGTGTGTCTCATGTCACCACGATAACATTTTAAAAACATTTTAAAAAATCAGAAAAATAAAAAACAGCTTGCTAAGCAAATATGAGCTATGAACAGGTCAGGGAGACACACAGCTTCACAGCTTCAGATGAGCAATAATACTCTTCGGTCACTTTGAAAACCATCTTGGCAGAAAGTATTTGCTTTTAAGCAATTAAAGGGTGTATTGAAAATTATTCTTCTCTATTGCTTGAAGAAGGATCTCTGATTGGCACATGTTATTTATGACAAAAATAGAATCGCTTCCACAAAGGCCTACTAGGCTCCCACCATATATACGGCAGATGCTGGGTTGTGGACTGAGAACACAGACGAGCAGCTCCCACTCTGCTCACACGGCAGTCAAGTGGGGTAGTTGTGGGTGGGCACTGGGTGGTCAGATCTGGATTCTAATATTGACTCTGCCACTCGATGGCTTTGTGGCCTTGTGGCCCTGAGCAAGTTGCCTGACCTCCCTGTTCTCCTCTGGAAAATGGGTTGACAGTCTTTAGGGTGTTGTCTGAGTTAAAAGACGCGTAAGTGCTGCGCACGGTGGCTTCCAGGCGGTGAGGTGCACTGTTATCATGAAATGCTACTATGAGGAACGAGAAAAGGCTGGAGTAAGGAGCAGTGACAATGACAGCACCTTCCGGTCCCTCAGGAGGGAGCTGTCTGTGTGCTGGGCTGGGGTTGGGTCAGGGGAGCTTCACAGAGGACGTGACTTTAGCTGGGCCTGGGAGGAAGTAGCAGGGCCAGGAAGGCAGTGACGTAGAGATGACTCCAAGGTTTCAAGCTTGAGTAATTGAGAGAAGGGTTAATTCAAGTAGGTCAGAGTGGAGAAGGAAATGCCCAGGGGACTTGTTCTGGGACAGGATGGCTCCTGGAGAGCTGGGAGGCTTCCAGACTGACGGGGCCTGGGCATGAGTGAGCCCTGGGCCCACAGAGGAGGTAACCCCTGTAAGTACGAGGGCCCAACATGGCCAGTGGGTTTGTGTTTCACTCAGGGGCAGCAAGGAAAGGGGGGCGGGGGTATCAGGGTGGGGGTGGGGGTGGGGAGCAGAAGCAGGGGATGGAGGGGTGGCCGTGACTGTGAGGAAAGGTGACTGGTGAGTTCTGGGGTAGCTTCTGGTTGCAGGGAGGCAGGAGGGGGGGGTGGGTCTGGGCCCGTGTGAGGACCTGGACTGAGCAAGGGGGCTTTGTGGGGCAGCTCTGGCCACATCTTGTTGCAGGAGCCTGAGGTGTGACCCAGGATGGGTCTAGAAGACAGCTGGAAATGCAGGCCTGGGGTGGTTGTGGGAGTTGAGAGGCTCCCAGGGCAGGGTGGGACATGGCCTCTGGGGAAAAGCCTAAGTTTTCCAGCATGGAGGGAGGCAGTGGCAGTGCCTTTGGCTCTAGAAACTTCCATGAGCTGGCTCAACCTGCTTTGGGGATGCTGGTCAGGCCTGGGTCCAGGTGTGTGTGTGTGATAAGGCAGAGGAGGCAGCAACTGACTTTAAGAGTTCAAGGTCCCCAGGGAGCTGGGAAAGGCAACAGGCTTTCCACAGGGACCAATAAGACCCCTAGGACATCCCTTTATGTCCACATCTTTTCTTAAGGCCCCATTTTAGGGAATCTGAGTTCTCTGGTTCAAAGAGTCCTAGATGAGGAGTTCAGGAGCTCCAGGCAGCTCTGGCATGGACTAGCTACGTGTCCCTGGGCAGGGACTTCAGACCATATGCCCCTTTGAGATTAGGCATGTGCTCAGCCCCTAAGCCCCATCAGCCTGTGGGACACCCAGCTCTCTGAGAGCTGCCCCAGAATGAGTCCCCTGGGCATTTCCTTCCATACTCCAGAGCCCTAGTGCACTTAGCTCCCTCTCCCACCATGCCATCCTCCCTAAACTCTCGCAGATGTGGAACCCAAAGCTCAGAGCAGGTAACTCTCCTGAGATGGCACAGCTAAAACCCAGCAGAGCAGCAGCCTGGCCCTAGGGCTGATGCACTAGTTTGGTTTCCTGTTTTACAAAATGGTGAAGGCTATAGGTGGTTTATTTGCTCTTCAAGTTTATTATGAGCATGGTATGGGTCTGTGTTTGTCAAACTGTCCTGAAAAGTCAAGTGCATGAAACAAGTGCGCGTGAGGGGTGGCTCTTTGTCTCTTGTCGGCACAGACCTCCTGGCACCTTCCGGATCTTACACCAGACAGTTTGTACAACCTCGGGCACTGGTAAAAGTGTCCCAGCAGCCGGGCCAGCACTCAACCATAGCCCTGCTTCCTGCTCAGGGGAGCAGGTGACAACAACACCAGGAGGTGTCCAGATCACGAAAAGTGAACGTGTTGGGGCAATTCAGGTCACTGCCCTAGAACAGTGCTGCACGCTGTCTTGAAGTGGGGTGTCAAGGGCACAGGACAATGCAGGTAAGGATGGGAGAACCCTGGGAGGCCAGCAGGCCAGCTCCCTGCTTCCACAAAGGCCGCCTGCCCATCATCCCAAGGGAGGCAAAGGGCAAAGCTGCTAGCCCTCTTGGTAGAGCTGCACTCTGAGCTCAAGACCCTCTGAGAATGAAATAAGGTCAGGAGAGGCCGCAGTCTGAATTGTGAAACAAGTCTGAACTCAAGTGCATTTGTTAGGAATCATGATTTGGCTACATGGAGAGGCAGAGGTTTATGGGCTCACCAAGTGCCCCAGAGAGGCCTGCGTGCTCTGCTTTATTCTGGAAGGAGCGTGCTATTGTCCTATAAACGGGTGCTTCCAAAACACTTAACAGATATGCCCCCTCCCTTCTCTTAAAGTGCTCTATTATCGTCTTTCTCTTTGGGGAGGGGAGGGCTGTCTGAACTTTATCATCTTCCTCTTATTTATTTCTTAGTTGAAATGTATTGGTTGTACATATTATGGAGTGCAGTGTTATATTTCAATACATGTATACAATGTGTCGTGATCCAATCAGGGTATTTAGCAAATTCACCACTGCAAAAATGTATTGTTCCTTCGTGATGAGAACATTTAATCTCTTCTCTTATTATTGTCTTTCTTGTAAAAACACAAAAATGTCCCTTGACACTACACCTCCCCTTTAGCTAACAAGTTCTCTTTTCCTGCTGCCTTTCACAGAAAAACTTCTCCAAAGTCTTGTCCATGCTCCCATCCTCACCTCCACTGACACCCCAACATGGTCTGATGTGGCTTCTGTGCTTTCTCCACTGACACTCAGGGCTCTGTGACCTCCTTGTTGCCAAACCCAGGGCACCTTTGTGTCCTGGTTCTTCGAGTCTCCAGAGGCTGTTCCTGTGTACATCCTGGTACCCATGGCAGAGGGCTGCTGAGCGGGGGGAGGGGATAGCACAGAGGAAGTGTGGGGCTGGCACAAGCTCCTGTTGAAGGGCCACTGTGATGGCGCATGCGCTCTTCTAGAGCCTTCTCTGATGCCTCACGCCCCTGGTTTGCCTCCTTACTTCCCTGGCCACTCCTCCACCTCCTCTGCCAGCTCTGCCCCTCTCCTCCAACCACACCCTCTTCCTGAGTAATCTGGTCCCAGCTTCAAGCACCAGGTGCACATTGACATTGCACATGACCTTCAGTCCCCTATCTGCGGTGTGACCTCTCCTAGACTTTTAGACTCTTCTACTTGACCAACGTTGGGATAGCTCCCCAGGGACAGCTAACAGGTGACCCACACATACATGCTGCAGACGGACTCCTGGTTTTCAGCCCCACTCTATTTTCTATGTCTCTGCCAGCATTCGCCATCCCAGAGAGTGCTGCCACCAGGCTGGTATGCGGCGAGCCCTCAGTGCTGCCTCCCGCCCTGCACCTCACATCAGCAAGTCCTGTTGGTTCTCTCTCAAACATGCAACTGGAATCCACACACCCCTCTCCATCCTCACTCTCACGGCTGTGTTCTAAGCCACCCACCGGTCACCAGAGGACACCAACAGCCCCCAACTGGGCTCCCAGCTTCCCTTAGCCCCCTCTCAATTCTATCCCCGAGAGCAGCTGGACAGACCCTACAAAGTGTGTCATAGTATCTGGTAGGGCAAGCATGTGACCGAATTCTTGCTTCTCAAAGGCTTCTTGATTATTGTTATTTATTTCTTCTTCGGACAAAATTTAGAAGCAAATGTTCTTTTTAAAGTAAATAATTCGGGCCGGCCCGTGGCTCACTCGGGAGAGTGCGGTGCTGATAACACCAAGGCCACGGGTTTGGATCCTATATAGGGATGG
>NW_007733476.1:7248-8199 GCF_000696425.1 Galeopterus variegatus | reverse complement strand
AAAATAAATAGTTCAATGGTAAACCAATCCAATGCAACCATCCGTGCACTGAAATGATTCTCAGTCGGCCGCCCCTCCGCGCCAGCGCTCTGGGTTAGGACTACTGAAGTGTGGGTTAATGAATGAACAGCGGCCGTGCAAGGCCCCCAGGCCGGCGGAGAGGGGCGCTCTTACCTCCCTGAGACAGGTGTAGATGGGGCACACGAGCACGCGGAAGGGCTCGCCCGTGCTGCTGCGCATGGCGCCGAACACCTCGCACAGGAAGGTGATGAAGCCCAGCCAGCGCTCCACGTCCTGCTGCTGCAGCTCCTCGCGCACCGTGAAGTCCTTCTGTGGAGGCACAAGACACGCGTCAGCCTTGCGGGCGGCGGAGGGGGCCCGGGCGCCACCCTGCAGTGCCGCAGCGCCTGTCGTCTAAGGGCTGGTCCTATGCAGCGGGCAACCCCTGGCTTACGTGAGGGCGGGATGGTGACCCGTGGACTCGCTTGCAAGCAGGACCACCCTGACCTTCGGCCACAGCACCTCTTCTTCAGGTGTCCCCAGAATGAGGGCACAGTGTCCCCTCCTCTGGGAATTGTCCAGACCTACCGCAGGTCACCCTTCTTCACAGGAGGCCCCTCAACCTTACCTCACTAACCCCAATACTGAGGTGGGGGGAATGGGATGCAGGAAAAGATGACACCCATCCCAGAGTCGTCACCTCCCCTCTCCAACTCCCTGTGACCGAACTGCTTCCCTTTGCTAACCCCCAAATCAGCCTTCCCCATCGGGGCGGGGAACTAGCACACAGCCTGCCTAAACACGGTCAGCAACTGGCCACTGAAGCCTGTCCCAGCTACAGCCCCTGCTGGCAAGGGGCCCAGAGGATAGTAGGAAAATTAGAGGCATTTATTCATTCATTCATTCATTCATCCTCCTTAAACCTATTATTGCCCCACTGTGTGCCAGGCA
>NW_007733476.1:5438-6639 GCF_000696425.1 Galeopterus variegatus | reverse complement strand
ACAGCATGTGCATTTGGGAAACAGGGAAATATAACCCAGCCTGGCTCCAGCATGGGTGGGGTAGAGAGGACAAACAGGAGATGGGGCTGGGAAAGAAGGTTGGGGCTGGAGTAGGGATGACTGAAACCATGTGATGGTCAGTAGGGGAAAGCTCTGGGGGGTAGGAGGTAGGGTCATGAATGCTGTGGTCACACCTGTGCTCTTTCAAAAGGTTAATATAGCAGAAGTGTGGAGGCCAGGCAGGGGGCCACTGCAGAAGTCCAAGCATGATGAAATAAAAACCTAAACTCTCTAGCAGGTGGAAGATAATAATCTGTGGCAGGTTAAGTTATGTTCAGAAACATATCTCTCTCCCCTACCCATTGTGTTTGGGTTTGGCTATGTGTCTTGCTTTGGCCAATAGAACGAGGCAGAAGTGATAGAGTGCCGGTTCTGACCTGAGGCCTTAAGTACTTATGCTTACTGTTAACATTTCTTCCATTGTCATGAGAAGACCATTTCTGGATTGGCCCAGTGGTCCCAGGGGGAGCTGAGAGACACATGGAGCAGGGCCTCACCCAAGCGTAGATCAGTGACCCCCAACCAATCTGCACATATATAATCTAAATACATGCTTAATGCTGAGTGCCACCGAGATTTTTGTGGTTGCTTGTTAGGCAGCAATAGCTGACTGATACAGGATTGATAGAAGAGACATCATCAAGGTAAATAGTACTCGCAAAGTGGTGGGCTGTAAGGGATGAAGTAAAGGGAAGACTCCAAGATGAAACCACGATTCTGGGTCTGGGTGACTGTGCCACCGCTAGAAATAGATCATGTGAGAACAGCTTGTAGAATGTGACCCAGGCCACTTCCACAGTGCAGAATGCCTCCCCACTGCTGATTTCGGCTGAGCATTCTTCTTGATGTGAGAGCCTCAGCATCTCCAGGGAGGGAAGGCCCTTGGAGATGACTTGGTTAACGTCTGTCCCTGTGTGTGATGAAGGTGCTATGTGGAGGGCGGGTAGGGTCTTGGCCTCCTCTGCTGGCCAATCAGGGGTTGGCTCAGAAGAAAAGCCCCTCCACTTCCAGCTTTTTTTTTTTTTGTCTTTTTTTTTTTACTGACCGGTAAGGGATCGCAACCCTCGGTGTTGCGCCCGCACCGCGCTCAGCCAGTGAGCGGGAACCGGTCTCCACATGGGATCCGAACCCTCGGCGGGAG
>NW_007733476.1:1473-4964 GCF_000696425.1 Galeopterus variegatus | reverse complement strand
GCCAGTGAGTGGGAACCGGTCTCCACATGGGATCCGAACCCTCGGCGGGAGCGCCGCCGCGTTCCCAAGTGGTGCACTCTCCAGTGCACCACCGGGCTGGCCCACCACTTCCAGCTTTTGATGAAGCTAGGCAAGAGCTTATAACCATCAAAGTTTCATCAAAAAAAAAAAAAAAAAGAAAAGAAAAGAAAAAGAAAATAATAGACATTGGGATCAGGAGAGAATCAGTGGAAACTAGAAATGCAATAGCATGATGAAAACGAAGTGGAGGCAGGAAAGGACAGAATGGGCACTGCAGGAAAAGTCACATAGAGGACACACTTGGAAAACCCCTAGAAAGCTGAATACAAAGATATATAGTTTTTTTTAAAAAGTAGAAAATGATAGAGAAGACAGAGAATGGACACCTAATCTATGAATTACAGAGGTTGTCAAAAAGGACTCCAGAATAAACTGAACAAAGAGACCAGAGAGAAAAACTTACTCTGTGAAAACAAGCAAAGAAGCAAACAAACAAAGCTGACTATTCAGGTAAAAAGGGTTCCCAGTGTTCCAGAACCCCATCATTTATACTTAGCAGGAGAATTTTCTTTTTTAATTTCAAGGAGAAGGAAAAATTCTAAAAACAGCTATGAAGAAAAACAAACCAGCCAGGTTTCTTACAAAGGAACACAAGTCTGGTTGGCCTTATACTTCTATATTTGATCTTACAATTCAGAGACACGGAAGCAACATCTGCATGGGTTTGAGGGGAAAAGAATACACTCACCTATGAGTGAAAGCAAGAAAAAGACACCTTACATAAGCAAGTGCCTAAAAGAAATCTCTCCTACATGCTTATCTTTAAAAAAATTACATGGTGCAGCTGCTATGGAAAATATTATGGTAATTCAACAGAAAATTAATAATAGAATCACCAGATGATGCAGCAATCCCACTTCTGGGTATATACCCAAAAGAACTGAAAGTGGGATCTAAAAGAGATATTTACACACCCATGTTCACAGCAGCATTATTGACAATAGCAAAGAGGTGGGAGCAATCCAAGTGTTCATCCACAGGAGAATGGATAAAGAAAATGTCCTATATCCATACAATGGAATATTATTCAGCCTTAAAAAAGGAAGAAAATTCTGACACATGCTACAACACGGATAAACCTTGAGGGGCATTATGCTAAGTGAAATAAGCCAGTCACAAAAGGACAATACTGTTTGATTCCATTTACATAGGCATCTAGAGTTGTCAAACTCATAGAAACACAGAAACTAGAATGGGGTTTGCCAGGGGCTGGGAAGAGGATGATATGGGGTGTCGTTTAATTGCTAGAGAGTTTCAGTTTTGCAAGATAAAGAAGTTTTGGAGATTGGTTACACATCAGTGTGACTATACTTAACACTACTGAACTGTACACTTAGAAATGATAAATTTTATGTTTTTCTTTTTTACCACAATTAAAAATAATAATTAAAAAGATAAAACCTTAGGGCCGGCCCGGTGGTGCACTGCTACAGTGCGCCACTTAGGAGCGCGGCAGCGCTCCCGCCGAGGGTTCGGATCCCACATACAGACCGGCCGCTCACTGGCTGAGCGAGGTGCGGGTGCAACACCGAGGGTTGCAATCCCGTTGCCGGTCCCGGTCCAGTACGGGCGCGACACTGAGGGTTGCGATCCGTTGCCAGTCACGAAAAAAGACAAAAAGGAAAAAAAAAAAAAAGATAAAACCTTCTTAAATACATGTTTCAGCCAACAAAATTTATGACTCAACTTTGAGGATATCATGATATAGAAGAACCAGAAGGGAAAACTGAAACTTAAACCAGGTAGACTTATTAAGTCAAAATAAGTAATTATAATTTTGGTTATAAGATTGAATCAAAAGCCACAGCTTGAAAGAGAAGACGTTCAATTTTTAAATGTATTTTAAATAATAATTTCATAGTAATGGTGACTTAATTCAAGGTTGAATTACTAAAGACTGGTAAATACTGGTAGAAAGGGAACAGAAGATTGTAAAGCACACAAAATTTCATAATTTAGATTATAAGGATTCACAGGTTATTGCTTATTTTTTAAGTTTGGTACCATAGAAATATAAGTTAAAGTATGCCTTTAAAAATGTTAAATGTAAACACTAGTAACCATGAGCAGAGTGAAAACAGGATATATAAAATAAATGAATGGGTAAAAATAATTGTGGGCAAATTAAAATAAAATTAAAGCAGTAGTAAATCTAAGTATTTTTAAAGATAACAGTCATTAAATAAAGTTATGAGGTTATTTACATAGATAAAAATACAATCCATAATAAATAGATAACACAAAATGTTATATCCAGGGATACTTAAAAAGTTTGTGGAAAAATAGAATTGAAAGATAATGTGAATCTTTCCATGAACTTTTTTTTTTTTTTCCTTTTTGTCTTTTTTACTGACCAGTAACCGGATCGCAACCCTCGGTGTCGTGCCCACACCGCACTCAGCCAGTGAGCAGGAACCGGTCTCCACATGGGATCCAAACCCTCGGCGGGAGCGCCGCTGCGCTCCCAAGCGGCACACTCTCCAGTGCGCCACCGGGCCAACCCTTCCATGAACTTTTTGAATTACCCTTGTACTATACAGCAGAGACTCAAAGTATATCAAAAGATATCAAAACATAAGAAAAAAACAAAAAGAAAGAATTGTATTGGAAAATGAAACCACTAATATTCTATGGTTGATTAAATGGACAAAAAATTATTTAGATAATTTAATTAATATAATTAATAAAAGTAAATTGAAACAAGCCTCATAGTAATCTGTGATTCCATTATACATTTCAAAACATAGAAATTGTACAAGTTACATATTGGGACTAAAAATTAATAATGATTAAACACATAGTCTATCAACTGGACATTTCAAACGTATTCTCCTAAAGGAAGATGGACTAAAGATGTAATCAAATATACAATAATAGATTATTTAGGAAATAAAGTGCTATACAATCTTAGGGTCAAAGCTATAATGAAAGGTCAATTTACAGTCATAACTATTTTGGCTTTTAAACAAAAGGAATGTATCATCTAAACCTACATTATTCAATATGGTAGCCACTAGCTTGAAATGTGTCTATCCCAACTGACATGTGCTGTAAGTATAAAATAGACACTAGTTTTCCAAGACTTAGTATAAAAACAAGAACGTAAAATGTCTCATATTTTAAAAATATTGATTACATGTTGAAATTTTAGATATACTGGGTTAAATAAAATATATTATTAAGTTTAAAATTACATATGTGGATCATACTATACTTCTTTTGAACAGTGTTAATCTAAACATTCAACTCAAAAGATTAGGAAAGCAACAACTAAGGAAATACAGTAAAGGATATAATGTAGATAAAACTACTTCCGGTCAAGATGGCGGAAGAGATGGTCCCTAGCGTTCACTCTCTCCCACAAATCAACCGATTTAAACTATAAAAACATAACATCAAGTGCATATGGA
>NW_007733476.1:0-967 GCF_000696425.1 Galeopterus variegatus | reverse complement strand
TGGGAGAGATGGTCCCTAGCGTCACTCTCTCCCACAAATCAACCGATTTAAACTATAAAAACATAACATCAAGTGCATATGGAACGGAGAGACATCCTGCAGGGGAGGCAGAAGCTCCATGGAGACCACATGCCCTGCGGGGCCGCCGTCGCACGATCCAGCAGATAGGCTTCACCACCGCCACCTGGCTCCATTCCCAGCCCAGCCCAGTGCAGACAGTGGGGAGATGTCTGGCAAGGGAGGCAGAGGCTCTGCAGAAACCACACACCCTATGGGGCTGCCACTGCGTGATCCAGCAGGTAGGCTTTACCACAGGCACCCAGCTCCATTCCCAGCCCAACCTAGTGCGCTCGGAGAAGGGAGACATCCGGAAGGGGAGGCGGGAACTCCACGGGGACCACACTGCTGCCGCATGATCCAGCAGCCCAGCCCAATGCGTATGGAGCACAGAGACGTCCAGCAAGGGAGTTAGAAGCTCCGTAGAGTCCATACATCCTGTGGGGGGGCCACCGCCGCGTGATCCAGCAGCAGGTAGGCTTCACCGCTGCCATTCGGCTCCATCCCAAGCCCGGCCTAGCGTGCACAGAGCAGGGAGACATCCTGCAGGGGAAGGGGAAGATCTGCAGAGACCACACGCTCTGTAGTGCCTTGGCGCATCCCAGCAGCCCAGGCCAAAGCACACAGAACAGGGAGAAGTCCAGCATGGGAGGTGGAAGCTCAGCAGAGACCACACACCNCACATAGAGGACACACTTGGAAAACCCCTAGAAAGCTGAATACAAAGATATATAGTTTTTTAAAAAAAAGTAGAAAATGATAGAGAAGACAGAGAGTGGACACCTAATCTATGAATTATAGAGGTTGTCAAAAAGGACTCCAGAATAAACTGAACAAAGAGACCAGAGGGAAAAACTTACTCTGTGAAAACAAGCAAAGAAGCAAACAAACAAAGCTGACTATTCAGGTA
>NW_007733475.1:97784-110399 GCF_000696425.1 Galeopterus variegatus | reverse complement strand
GAAATACTGCCATTTGCAACAACATGGATGGACCTCGAAAGAATAATATTAAGTGAAATGACTCAGGCAGAGATAAAGAAATACCACATGTTCTCACTTATTGGAGGGAGCTAAAGGTGAATGAATCAAGTCACACGCATACACACACACACACATACACAAAAACAAACAAACAAACAAACAACAACAAAAAAAAACTGGGGGGTGGGGAGAGGAAGATATAACAACCACAATTTTTTTTTTTTTGAAGTTCTTACAAGCAAATGGAGGGGACACACCTGGGTGGGAGGGGGGAGAGGGAGGAGGGAGGTTGGTTTCGGTGATGGGACATAATAATCAACTACATTGTATATTGACAAAATAAAAATTCATAAAAGAAAAAAAAAGAAAGTTGTCAACAGAAATGCGCATATGTGAAACACAAACATATTGATTCCTATCATTTATGTATTTATCACTTCTGGCTTACTTATTCATTCTTTTACTAACCAAACAGTTACTAAAGATCTATTACATGCTAGGCACCAGCATGACTGCAAAAATATAACCATGAATAAGAATGATATGGTCACACCCCTTCTGCATCTAACAAAGAAGACATTAAACAAATGATATAAATAAATAATTATAATTTGACATGGGACATGAAGGAGAGTTACAGAATGAATATATATAACAGTGGGCTGATCTTACCTAGGAGATTGAATAAGTGACAATTAAAGTAAAACTTGAAGGATGAATAAGAATTAGTACCACAACTGCTCACTCGTTCCGTTAGAGGAAACAGCACATACCTCCACAATCTGAAATAAGTTCAGTGAGGCAAATCATACAAAAAACGAGAAGTCAGATGGAAAATTATACAAGGCAATCCTTTTTGCATATCAACAGAAAAGTTCTTCACCATTGTTCAGTGGCTACTGTAAGCATATATTTCCATGTAGCTAAGGTGACTCTTAGGAAATATCTTTTAGTCTTTCAGTTCCTTTGAGGGTTTTTTTCCTTATAATCTATTTGTTGTAGAACCCAGATGGCCTGTCCTGCATTTTCTCTATTCTGGATTTTCTCATTTAATCTTTATGATATCACTCATCACATCTTCCTGTTTTCCAGCAAATTTTTATTTAGATTGTCTTTGATTACTTTCAGGTTAAATATTTTTAAGAGTATTTCATAGGTGTATTGTACAAGGAGGTACAGATATTCAGCTGTCTAATTTTTGTGATGTTAGTAGTCAATTGATGAGCATTACTTTCTTTATTTCAAAATAATATCTTACATTTTTATCATTCCTTCTTTAATTATTAGCTTGAATATCCCCATAAAAAGAAATTTCCCCTGTCCTTCTGTTTGGTTACCCAGTGGTATACTTCACATAGAAAAGGCATAATATATACTTGATTATTTTCCATTATTTAACAGTTTTTTTTAAAGGTTCCCTATAATTCTTCAAACATGATCATGCTTTTTATCATACTTCACATAGAAAAGGCATAATATATACTTGATTATTTTCCTTTATTTAACAGTTTTTTTTAAAGGTTCCCTATAATTCTTCAAACATGATCATGCTTTTTATCAAGTATAATTTACATATGGTGAACAACACACTTTTTAAGTGTATGATTCAGTGATTTATCAAATGCATATATCCATGTACTCTACACCTCAAACAAGATATATAAGCTTTTCTTCACATGCTTTCTTCCAGTCAAATCACCCTTACCCCTCCACCACTAGGCATCTACCGTTTTGATTTCTATCCTCTATTAGTTACCAGCTTTTTAACTTCATTCAATTAGAATTTTATAACTTATAAATTTGTTGTGGCTTCTTTCACCTAGCATAATGACTGAAATTCATTCGTTTGTTGATTCGTACATGGTGTTACATGTACCAGCAGAATGCTCCTTATTATTGCTAATATTTCATTCTATGAACAGAACATGTTTTATCCATTTCCTTATTCTCCAGCCTCTGGCAACAACCATTCTACTCTCTGCTTTAATGAGTTCAACTTTTTAGATTTCAGATATAGGTGAGATTATGTAGTATTTGTCTTTCTGTGCCTTTCTGTAGCATAATGTCCTCCAAGTTCACCTATGTTGTCCCAAATGACAGGATTTCTTTCATTTTTAAGGATAAACGATTACTTTATTGTTTATATATTACACATTTCCTTTATCCATTCATCCATTGATAGACACTTAGGTTGATTTCATATCTTGACTTTTGTGAATGATGCTCCAATGAACATGGGAATACAGATAATTCTCTTCCTTACTGATTTTATTTCCTTTGAATATACACCTCAGGATTGCTGGATCATATGATAGTTTTATTTCTAACTTTTTGAGAAACCTCCAAACTGTTTTCTATAATGGCTGTACTAATTTACATTCCCACCAACAGCGTACAACATTTTCTCCACATCCTTGCTATTTTTTTGTCTTTTTGATAATATCCATTGTAACAAATGTGAGACAATGATCTCATTGTGGTTTTACTTTGCATTTATCTGATAATTAGTGATGTTGAACATTTTTTTAGTGAACCTGTTGGCCATTTTTATATCTTCTTTGGAGAAATGTTTATTCAGGCTCTTATCCCATTTTTTAATTGGGTTATTTGTTTTCTTGCTATTGAGTAGTTTGAGGTCTTATATATTTCAAATATCAACCTTATATATTTCAAATATCAACCTCTTTTAAGATGTATTGTTTGCAAATATTTTCTCCCATGTAGTAGGTTGCCTCTTCACTTTCTTGATTGTTTCATTTAGCTTGAGACAATCTCATTTTTCAATTTTTGCTATTATTGCTTGTGCTTTGGGGGCCATGTCCAAAAAATCATTGCAAATGTCAAGAAGGTTTTTTCCTGCTTTCTTCTAGTAATTTTACAGTTTCAGGGCTTATGTTTAAGTCTTCTATCCATTTTGAGTTGATTTTTGCATATGGTAGGAGAATTTCTTTTCTGCATGTGAATTTATCTGCATGTGAATATCCAGTTTTCCCAGCACTGTTTATTAAAGAGACCAGTCTCTCCTGTTCATATTCTTGGCAACTTTGTGGAAGACTAGTTGGCCATAAAAGGGTAGATTTCTTTCTGGGATCGCTATTGTGTTGCATTAGTCTATGTGTCTTTTTTTATGCCAGTGCCATTGCTGTTTTGATGAGTGTAGCTTTTTGTATATTTTGAAGTAAGCTAATGTAATGCCTTCATCTTTGTTCCTTTATTGCATATGATTGCTTTACTTATTCAGGGTCTTATATGGTTCCACACAAATTTTAAAATTGTGTTTTTATTTCTGTGGGAAATGTCATTGAAATTTTCATACAGATTACATTGAATCTGTAGATTGATTTAGGTAGTATGGGTATTTTAGCAATACTAATTATTTTATTTTATGAACACAACATATCTTTTCATTTTTTGGGGTCTTTTTCAATTTCTTTCAACAATTTTTTGTAGTTTTCAGTATACAGATCTTTCACCTCCTTGGCTAAATGTATTTCTAAGTATTGCTAAGTTTTTTTGATGGAGTTTTTGTTGTTTGTTTTCTTTATATAAGATCCGGTCATCTTCAAACAGACAATTTTATTTCCTCTTTTCCAATTTTATAGCACTTTTTTTTCTATTTGACTAATTCCTCTGGCTAGAAATATTTGCAGTTCTATGTGGAATACAAGTGGCAAGATTTGGCATTCTACTTGTGTTCTTAATTGTAGAGGAAAAGCTTTCAGTGTTTGTATTTGTCCATTTCTGTTGCTTATAACAAAAATATCTAAAATTAGGTAATTTATTGCTTACAGTTTCTGACGCTGGGAAGTCCAAAGTCCATCTGGTGGTGGTGATAGTGACCTAGAGATCTCACATTGCAAGATGGTGGAAGCAGAAAGACAGACAGACTCTTCATGCTCCCCTTTTAATGGCCTCCAAACAATGCCCATGACCACCATATTTAATCCATTCACTCTGGCATGGTCCTACAATCCAATCACCTCTTCAAGGCTCCACCTTTCAATTACCATAATAGGATTTCCCACCCTCTTAACAGTCACAGCAGGGGCCAAATTTCTAATATATAAAACTTGGGGAACACAACTCAAGCTTCAGTGAGCTTTGGAGCAACATAATTCAATCCACTACAGTGTTTCACCATTGAATATGATATTAGTTGTGGGCATGAGTATATGGCTTTATTATGTTGAGGTACATTTCTCCTATACCTAAAATGTTGAGAGTTTTTATTACAAAAGGATGTCACTTCTCACTGTATGATGGAGTTGCAAAAATTACTGAGCCCAAATATTAAGAGAAATGAGAAGCCTGAAGGGACTGCACTGAGAAAATTCCCTCAAGAAGGTAGAAACAAGGCACAGCCCTGAGTTGGTATTTGCTTCAGCTTTTATTGTAAAGACAAGGAAATACAAGACAGAAGATAACTTAATCAATCATCTATCGAAGGAATGAAAAGAAATTGGCAATGGGGCAATTTCTGGAAAATATCTTGAGAAACAAAGGAAAGGGAGTGAAGCTGGATAAGAAATGACAATTTTCTTATCTAATCTAGCAGAACATCCTTGAAAACCTTTGCTGTGCTAAAGGCTTTTGCCCTTCAAACAATCCCTGTTCTGCCTCAAATCTCTTATCTACACTAAGGGATTTTGCCCTGTGTAAGTTCCCTGGTGTTTCTGAATCTTAACATTCCTCCAGTCCTCCACATAGTGAAATGTTTTCTCTACATCCACTGAGATGATACTTTTTAATCTTTATTCTGTTAATGTGGTGTATCATGTTTATTATTTGTGTATGTTGAACCATCCTTGCTTCCCAGAGTAAAATCCCACTTGACCATGATGTATGATCCTTTAAATGTGCTGCTGAATTCAATTTACTAGTATTTTGTGGAGGATTTTTGCATCTGTATTCATCAAGAATATTGGCCTGTAATTTTCTTCCTTTGTAGTGGTCTTATCTGGTTTTGGTATAAGGTTAGTACTGGCCTCATAAAATAAGTTTCCAAATGTTCCTTTTCTTTAATTTTTCAGAAAAATCTGAGAAAGTTTTGGCATTTACTTTTCCTTAAATGTTTAGGAGATTCACCAGTAAAGCCAAGGAATGCTCTGTATATGTCTGTTTGGTTCATTTGGTCGTAAAATGTAGTTTAAGTCCAATGTATCCTTACTGATTTTCTGTCTGGATGATCTATTCATTGTCCAAAGTGAGATATTAAAGTTTCTCTTCCTTCAGTTTTGTTAATATTTGCTTTATGTATTTAGGTGTTCTGATGTTGGATGCATATATATTTATAATTATTATATACTCTTGATGAATTATATATTTCTTATAAATATATAATCATCTTGTCTCTTGTGACAGATTTTGACTTCAAGTCTATTTTATCTGATTTAAGTATAGCCACTCCTGTTCTCTCTTGATTTCTATTCATATAAAATATGTTTTTCCATTCTTTCACTTTCAGCCTATATGTGTCCTTGAAGGTGAAGTGAGTTTCTCATAGGCAGCATATAGTTGGGTCATTTGTTTGTTTGTTGGGGGTATTTTTTTTGTAAATTCATTTGGCCATGAATGTCTTTTGTCTAAAAAATGTAATCTATTTACAGTTAAAGTAATTTTTCATAGGTAAGGGCTATTGCCATTTTGTTAATTGTTCTTCGACTGTCTTGTAGTTCCTTTGTTCCATTCTTCTTCTCTTGCTGTGCTCCTTTGTGATTTATTTTTTTAGTGGTATGCTTTGATACCTTTATCTTTGTATGTCTACTACATGTTTTTCTTCATTTTTACCATGAAGCTTACATAAAACATCTTATAGGCAAACAGGCTACTTTAAACTGAGAATGACTCAACTGTACAACATGAGAAAATTCTATTCATTAACTTTCCCCATATTTAATGTTATTGATGTCACAATTTATCTTTTATATATTGTGTATCAATTAATAAATTATTATACCTATAGTTATTTTTAATACTTTGGGTCTTTTATTTTTATAGTAGAGTCCAAAGTGGTTAATGTACCACCATTACAGTATAACAGTATTCTAAATTTGACTATATTCTTTACAGTGAATTTAATACTTTCATGTGTTTTCATGTTGTTAGCATTCTTTCATTTTAACTTAAACTCCCTGTAGCATTTCTCGAAAGGCAAGTCTAGTAGTGATGATCTTTCACAGACTGTATTTTTGAGAAAGTCCTTATCTCTCCTTTATTTCTGAAGAGCAGTCTTGCCAAGTATAGTATTCTCGATTTTTTTTTTTTTTTTTTCACCACTTTTTAAAATTTAATATATCATTCACTCTCTCCTGGCTTGCAAGGTTTCTGCTGAGAAAACTCTCCATTTTTTTCAAGGGTTGGTGTAGTGGATTGATTATGTCCCCCCAAAACTCACTGAAGCTTGAATTGTGTTTCCCAAGTTTCATATATTATAAGCTTAATCCCCACTGTAACTGTTGAAGGTGGGAAATTATACTATGATAATAGATTCTATTATGAAAGGTTGTGTCTTGAAGAGGTGATTAGATTGCAGGACCATGCTGTAGTGAATGGATTAAAAATGGTTGTCATGGCATGGTTTGGAGGACTTTAAAAGGAGGGTGAATGAGGAAGCTGTCCTCTTCTTCTCTCAGCTCTGCCATTTCACAGTGTGAAATGCAGCAATCACTGTTACTGCCACCAAAACCCTCCCTGGACTTTGGACTTCCCAGCCTCAGAAACTGTAAGCAATACATTTCATTTTCTTTATAAAATACCCAGGTCTGTGTATTTTGTTATAAGCAACAGGTATAGACTAATAATGTTGGTTACTGGTGCTTTATTTTGTTTTTTTTTGTGGGGTCATGTTTCCCTAAATGTTTTTTTTTATCCTTCTGGCTATGCATTAATGTCTGTCCATTTGAAGAAGTAGGCACCTATTCCTGTCTTTACCAACTGGTTTCAGTGGGAAAAGTCCTTCCAGTCATTAGCCAATCCAGAGGTTCTGCATAGGCCATCTGGTTTGATCCACAAGCAGACTTGCTGCTGGAGTTTTTGAGTAGATTATCTTGGTGCCTGTGTCAATAATTGGGAGGATCTAGCATTTGAGTTCACAGAAGCTCTCCTGGCACCTGAGTACACAGGGTTGGTTGTGTATCTTGGGTCCATTGGAGCCTGGGGACACAGCTTGAAGACTCAATCTGCAGGAGCTTACGTGGTGTCTGGGGCTGTGGGGGCTGGGCAGGAGTCTAGGTCCACTATGACTGGCATGGTACCAAGCTCTACTGAAATAGTTCTGGGGCTGGCCCTGTGGTGCACTGGAGAGTGCACCGCTTGGGAGTGCGGCGGCGCTCCCACCGAGGGTTCGGATCCCATGTGGAGACTGGTTCCCGCTCACTGGCTGAGTGTGGGGCGGGCACAACACCCAGGGTTGCGATCCCGTTGCTGGTCCCCGGTATGGGCACGACACCAAGGGTTGTGATCCCGTTACCGGTCAGTTAAAAAATACAAAAAGAAAAAAAAAAAAGAAATAGTTCTGGACCCTGAATCTGCTGCAGTGAACCAGGACACTGGATACCCTAGAGCTTGGGACAGTAAGAGCAGGACTGGCACTGAGCAAGCCTGTATCTGAGGGAGGCAGCCTGAGGCCATAGGTGCCAGTCTGGAACAGAGTTTCATGGGTACCAGCCTGGCACTGGGGCTGGCCTGAAGCTTGGAGCTGCAAGGGCCAGCCTATTTCTGGGACCAGTTTGAGCCTTGGGTAGGCCTGGGGCCTGAGTTCTCAGGGGTAGGCCTGGAACCTGGGGCCACTGAGGCTGTACTAACTCTGCAGTGGGCTTGAAGTCTGAAGCTAGAGTATTCAACCTAAGGGCACAGAGACTGGCTTGATATTGGGGAGGGCATGGGGACTGAGACCATGGGTACTGTCCAGGAGCCAGGTTTCACTGGTGCAGGCCTAGTGCTGGGATCCACAGCAAAGACCAGTGCTCACTTACCTTCCTCTGCTTGGAGGGTATATCTCTCATGCTTTGCTGCATAGGTTTGGAGGAGGGGTGACTCAGGTAATGTAAAATTGTCCTTCCTACCCTCTTCAATGCATGTTTTCTTATTTCTGTGCTCTATCCAGGTGCTGTGATATCTCATCTGGATTCCTTAGCCCTTGTGAAGGTATTTTCACATTTGGATAGTTGTTCAAATTGATGTTTCCATGAGGGGATAAGTGCTGGAAAGTCTTATCTGCCATCTGGCTGAATTCACTCCCTAGAATTTTTATTTTTTTTAATGTGACAATATTATAAGATAATATAAAAGAAAGTCATTATTTTTAACGCTGCATGCTAATGTGTCAAAATATGTGTCATTTACTTGTGTAATGTGAGAGAAAGATGAAGCAAATATTAACAAAAGTTAAAGTTGATTCTGCATAGTGAATGCATGCATGCTGATCATTCTGTTCTAATTTTCTTTATGTTTAAAATTCGTAATCATATTGTTTTGTGCAGAGAGAGAGAAAGGGAGAGAGAGGGAAGATGGGAAGGTGTTACACTTCTTGCTGTGAAACAGAGATGAAAAAAGATTATTCAAAGCAACATGAATGCAATGAGAAGCCTGAAGGGACTACACCTCAGCAACTCCTCTGTTAGAAGGAGAAAACTGGGTACAGCTCTGATTCAAAGTTAGCTTCTATTTTTATTGTCAAGACAAGGAAGTTTCACAAGAAAAATCAGTTGATTCAATCATTTCAAAAGGACACAAAGACATGGGCAATGTGGCAAAACTTATCTATGGCTAAGTATACCTTAAACAATGGAAACCAGTAACATTAAAATTAACAACATGACATTCCAAAGTACAATTTGTGAAAAGCTAAGTTGATCAAACTGTGATCATTAATTAATCTAAAATATAACCTCTTAAATGATTTAAGCAAGAGTTGCATTCTTATAGTATGCTTAACGAAAAGCTGATATTATATATTTATGTTTGAGAAAGAATAAAACTAAAAGTCAATACAATTCGTGTCTTATTTAAGAAGTTACACTTACAAAAAGAAATTTAAAATAAAGAAATATATAATCAGAGAAATTAATCAAATGTAAAATAGAAGATACAACAAGCAATCAACCAGATAAAAGGTTATTCATGGATAAAACTAATAAAGGGCATAGAACTCTAGAAAGAATTTTTAACAAGTGGGGAACACAATTAAACAATATTAGGAAAGAAAAGGTGAATAAAGCAGATGTTTAATGTGTAATAGTATGAGTAAATGTATATCAATAAAATTGAAAACATATATGGTTATGGATAAATCAGGAAAACATTTTGTTGAATAAAAAATAAACTGACATTTATAGGACATCATCACTTATGGAATTTTAAAATATAAGCATAGAAAACCCCAACATAATTTGTAAGAATACATGCCCAGTTAAGGGCCTCTGTCAAATCCAGTGGCATAGATAATTAGGACAGGAGTTGGGTGGATGGGCAGGGGAGATTGTTGAATATTTGGTATGAAGATTTATAACATAGAACAGTGCTTTACAAGGATCAGTTGCATGGGTTTGTGCATTGAGGAGTATACACTGTTCAACATAATGGACCCGTAGGGTGTAAGCAAGTAAAGAAAAGCATTAAAAGTCTGTGGCAAGACTCCTAGTAAGTACTCACTAGATTCCATGGAACCCATGGAACTCTTCCAACCCTGTTTGAGAGGTTTATGGAGGGATTAATACGGGTTCAAATAAGAAATGTGAATAGAGGGCAGGAAGAAGCTACAGAGAGCTGGGACTCGGGCTCTTGAATAAGGGAAGTACACACAGGGTGTGGATCTGGGTTTTAAAATGGTAAATGTTGAGCTCAGAAACCAGTTCTGGTTGAAGGGCTTTGCACTTCTTCATGTGAATTTCAACTATACTCTGTTGAAATCTCTGCTAGAGGTCCCAGAAGTTTAGCTGGCAAGAAGACTTACTTTTTATTATCACCCAGTCACTAGTGTTGAAACTGGTTTGAGTTAAAGTGGCTAAATAATGTGAAAGGAAGTGTAAGTTTCCACAAGAAAAATAATTATGTTCAAGTCATATGAGTGTGGACATTGGCCTTCTACCCAAGGAGGCAAGTTAGAGGTACTTCTTGAACAAACTGGAGGAACTGAGGCAGTTGGCAGGAAAAATTCCAGTCAGGGTTACTGCCAAGGGGCGTCCTCACCAAAGCCCAAGTACTGAGCTGGCTTCAATTGAGAAACCCCCTGCCCAGAGATAGACACAATGGGGTGCACCCAAAAGAGGCCAGCAGAATGAGTCAGTAAGAGGCGGGACTTCCATTCAGGCACAGAAGCCCTGGGCAGCTTCCATGTATATTCAAGAGGTCCAGGCAAATGGAATGTGAATGTTCCTCAAAGACTGGTAGGTCTGGAAAATGTTATCCTTCAGTGCTTATTTCTGGAATGGAGATTTATCCATCGTCCATGACAGCAGATCTTTACAAAATCCTCTCAACCACTAGTGCGGTAGTTAGATTTGTTCCTCTCAATGTACTGATTTTTTTTATCAAGATAGATTAGTTCCCTTTGGCAATCTGGTCCCACATACTTCTCTAAGATGACTTCTGTTTTTTTCTGAAATGTTCTTGGTGCTGTTCTCTGAAAAGCAAAGGCTTTGAGGGATAATCTAAAGTGCTGTCCACAGAGAAGCCCTGGATCTTAGGTGCCCTCAGACAGTGCCGCAGTTCTATGTCCTGCCTGGCTGTCTGACCTCAGTTGCCCTGACTTCCTCACAGGCTATTGGGTAGTACAAGTGGCTACACTTAGGGCCCTGTAATTCCAAGGCAATGATGGCCAGACATATTATCCTTTTATTCATATATATTTGCTTTTATTTACCTAGAACCTATAAAAGAATGTCTCTCAAAATCATCTATCATCCATCTGTCTATCTATATCTATCTATATCTATTGGTTGGTTGATTGATTGATTGATAGATAGACTTAGGTTAAAGATTCACTTCAAAGGTCCAGGGTCATTTTTATTTCTAGCCAGAGGTTTCACAGACAAACTCAATATTTGCAAAGCTAAAAAGTACTGTCAAAATATTAAATAATATGATTAACATTCTTGCTACTATGGAATATCAGATTAGAATTTGAGCAGCTAAGATACAGAATACATCACCAGAAGCTATATGGCTTTTTTCAGAAAATGGAAAACACACAATTTTCTCAGTAGAAACAAAGTGAGCTCATATCTTCTAACACATTTTTCATATGGGACCTAATATAGAATATTTGAACTACAAAGTAGATAATGGATCTTATCTCCTTTACAGAGCAAATGCAGAATAAATTTTAATACGGTTATTTTTGTTAATGGTTCTCAGTAAAAGCTAAGGTTATGATAATAGGCAGCTCAGTGAAGGAGAATTTGTAAAGTGATGAGCTAACAGGGCATTACCTTCCTACTGATACTGAAAAGTTACAGGATCCCAACCATTTATCTTGTGTTCAAGAACCCTCATAAGCCATACTAAATCATATCTAGTTAATTTATTGGAATATCAGTGAGAGTTTTAGAAAAATATGTGCCATAGCTGTTTTGACTCTAAAAAGGGGAGGGGGAGAGAGAGAGAAAAAAAACAGACAGAGACAGTGATAGAGAAAAATGAGAGAAAAGTGGAACAATTATATATGAGACTTCAAGGAACACATATTAAGGGGTAGGCTTAAGGCTCTTAAGAGGAGGAATTACTCTTTAAAAAATACTATTACAGAATAAGAGAAAGGAAAAATGTATGATAATTTCTAGAACAATTTGAAATAGAGAGCAAGGTGATTCATAAACTCGCATTTGCTTGTGTATCCTCATCACTAATTTTTGGAAGATAAATTTAAGATGTTAAGTCTAAAGTCTAGAAAACACCCAGATTCTTCTAGTTTGGTTTGTGCATTCTCTCCTGGGCTAGGGATCGAGTACGGTTTTATCTCTCCCTTTAAAATATTGCATTTTACTTTGTCCATCTATATAATACCATGGATGTATCAGATGATAAATTTCTGAGTTGTCAGGCAGCTTAGGAATGATTCCGATTCTGTGTATTGGGGTTACATGGTTATTTACATTCTAATTTTAACTAGAATATTAGCTTCATGAAATCAGGGTTTCTGTATGTTTGTTTGAACAACTGTCAGTACAATCTCTAGACATTTTTTAGCACATGGTAGACACTCAACATACATTTGTTGAAAGGATGAATTAATTCATACTATACCCTCCCCCCAAAATTAAAACATGATATTCAGTTTCATACCTTCATCTTTGTCATAAAAACACATCTCATTTTTCTGTTCCTACCTTTCATTTTATGTTTATAAATAATTCAGTGTTTTTCATCTAGGGATTGCATTAAGCTAAGAACAAGACTCTCTTGATTTTGCATAAGGTCCATTAATTCAAAATAATCATTTAAAAGGATCTAATTACTTTTCAACAGTAAACTGTTCTGCGATCACATTTAGAACATCAATACTCTTTCCTTAGTGCTGTGCTTTGTCTGTCTATATTTTCACTTTGCTTTGTATATATTTACATTGTGCTTTCATCAAAAAGCTTTAAAAAGTTT
>NW_007733475.1:97137-97774 GCF_000696425.1 Galeopterus variegatus | reverse complement strand
AAACTGTAAGCAATACATTTCATTTTCTTTATAAAATACCCAGGTCTGTGTATTTTGTTATGAGCAACAGGTATAGACTAATAATGTTGGTTACTGGTGCTTTATTTTGTTTTTTTTGTGGGGTCATGTTTCCCTAAATGTTTTTTTTTTATCCTTCTGGCTATGCATTAATGTCTGTCCATTTGAAGAAGTAGGCACCTATTCCTGTCTTTACCAACTGGTTTCAGTGGGAAAAGTCCTTCCAGTCATTAGCCAATCCAGAGGTTCTGCATAGGCCATCTGGTTTGATCCACAAGCAGACTTGCTGCTGGAGTTTTTGAGTAGATTATCTTGGTGCCTGTGTCAATAATTGGGAGGATCTAGCATTTGAGTTCACAGAAGCTCTCCTGGCACCTGAGTACACAGGGTTGGTTGTGTATCTTGGGTCCATTGGAGCCTGGGGACACAGCTTGAAGACTCAATCTGCAGGAGCTTACCTGGTGTCTGGGGCTGTGGGGGCTGGGCAGGAGTCTAGGTCCACTATGACTGGCATGGTACCAAGCTCTACTGAAATAGTCCTGGGGCTGGCCCTGTGGTGCACTGGAGAGTGCACTGCTTGGGAGTGCGGCGGCGCTCCCACCGAGGGTTCGGATCCCAT
>NW_007733475.1:95481-96137 GCF_000696425.1 Galeopterus variegatus | reverse complement strand
CGGGCACGACACCAAGGGTTGTGATCCCGTTACCGGTCAGTAAAAAAATACAAAAAGAAAAAAAAAAAAGAAATAGTTCTGGACCCTGAATCTGCTGCAGTGANAGCTAATAACAAGACTCTCTTGATTTTGCATAAGGTCCATTAATTCAAAATAATCATTTAAAAGGATCTAATTACTTTTCAACAGTAAACTGTTCTGCGATCACATTTAGAACATCAATACTCTTTCCTTAGTGCTGTGCTTTGTCTGTCTATATTTTCACTTTGCTTTGTATATGTTTACATTGTGCTTTCATCAAAAAGCTTTAAAAAGTTTCCATTGAATTGCTAAAGTATGATTTCTGAAATCACTGCTGTTTATTTTTCTAATGTTATCTTGCTTTGCTGAAGTAGCCATTCAACTCTAGACTTCTTTTTAGAAAAAATATAAACAATACAAGTGGCGTATGTATCTCACAGGTTCTCTATAGAAAACAAATGGCACTGTCAAGTTAAGGTAGCTACTGAATATGCAAAGGTGTGGACAGGGCATAGTAGATCCACAAAACATAGCGCAGTATAATAATAGGGGAAAACTTACCACCTTGTGACAGCCACAGAAATGTAATTTTTGGATCTCCTTCTAGAGAAACTGCTATAGAAAGAATAGGAAAA
>NW_007733475.1:83970-95145 GCF_000696425.1 Galeopterus variegatus | reverse complement strand
CCACAGAAATGTAATTTTTGGATCTCCTTCTAGAGAAACTGCTATAGAAAGAATAGGAAAACGACAGCCTCACCTTTCATACCTCTGATTCCAACACCACAGTTTTTAATTAAATTAATTAATTAATTAAATTTTAATTTATCAATATACAAAGTAGGTGATTTTTGTGTCCCTTTACTAATTCCTCGTCCCCATCCCCCCATCGACATCATAAAACCTTCACTTATCTTAACAAGTTCAAATAATTGTTGTGATCGATGTGTCTTTCCCCAACCCACCACTTATTTGTTTGTATATTTATTTAATTATTTTTATTAGTTCAAACAAATAAGTGAAAACATGCAGTATTTCTTTTTCTGTGCATGTCTTATTTCACTTAATATAATTTTCTCTAAGTCCGTCCATGTTGCTGTGAATGATAGTATTTCATTCTTCTTTACAGCAGAGTAGTGTTCCATTGTGTAGATGTACCACTTTTCCTTATCCACTTATCCAGTGATGGGCATTTAGGCTGGTTGCTACTCTTGGCTATTGTAAACAGCACTGCAATAAACATGGAAGTACAGGTGTCTCTTTGACATGATGATTTCCATTCCTCTGTGTATATTCCCAGTAATGGGATAGCTGGGTCATATGGTAGATCTATGTGTAATTATTTGAGAAACCTCCATACTATTTTCCATAAAGGCTGCACCATTTTGCAGTCCCACCAACACTGTAGGAGGGTTCCTTTTTCTCCACATCCTAGCCAGCATTTATCATTCTCAGTCTTTTGGATATTAGCCATCCTAACTGGAGTGAGATGGTGTCTCAAAGTGGTTTTGATTTGCATTTCCCAAATGCTGAGTGATGTTGAGCATTTTTTCATGTGTGTGTTGGCCATTTCTTCCTTTGAGAAATGCCTATTCAGCTCCTTTGCCCATTTTATAATTGGGTTACTTGTTTTTTGTGTTAAGTTGTTTGAGTTCCTTGTATATTCTGATTATTAATACTTTCTCAGATGTATATTTTGCAAATATTTGCTCCCACTCAGTTGTCTTTTTGCTCTGTTAATTGTTTCTTTTGCTGTGAAGATGCTTTTTAGTTTGATATCTCATTTATTTATTTTTCCTTTCGTTGCCTGTGCTTTTGGGGTCATATTCATAAAGTCCATGCCAATCCTACTTCCTGAAGTGTTTCCCCTATGTTTTCTTTAAGGACTTTTATTGTTTCAGGATGTATATTTAATTCTTTAATCCATTTTGAGTCGATTTGGTTATATGGCAAGAGGTATGGGTCTAGTTTCATTCTTCTATGTATGAATGTCCAATTTTTCCAGCACCGTTTACTTAAGTGGCAGTCTCTTCCCTAGTGCATAGTCTTGGTATCTTTGTCAAAGATCAGATGGCTGTAGGTGTATGGGTTGACTTCGGGACTTTCTATTCTTTCCCATTTGTCCATGTGGCTGTTTTTATGCCAGTACCATGCTGTTTTGATTACCATAGCTTTGTAGTATAGTTTAAAATCAGGTTGTGTTATGCCTCCAGCTTTATTTTTTTGCTCAGAATTGTTTTGGCTATGTGTGGCCTTTTGTTATTCCATATAAATGTCTGGATGGTTTTTTTTCCATTTCTGAGAAGAATGTCATTGGAATTTTGATGGGGATTGCATTGAATCTGTAGGTCACTTTAGGTAGTATGGAAATTTTCACAATGCTAATTCTTTCAATTCAAGAACATGGAATATCTTTCCATCTTCTTGTGTCCTCTTTAATTTCTCTGAACAGTGATTTGTAGTTCTTGTTGTAGAGATTTTTCACATTCTTGGTTAACATTATTCATATGTTTGTTTTCTTGGTGACTAGTGTAAATAGGCTAGCAATCTTGATTTCTTTTTCTGCTAGTTCATTGTTGGTGTATAGAAATGCTACTGATTTTTGCATGTTGGTTTTATATCCTGCCACTTTGCTGAAATCATTTATCAACTCTAAGAGGTTTTCTTTTTTTTTTTTTTTTTGTAGAGTCTTTAGGCTGTTCTATATATAGGATCATGCCATTTGCAAAAAGGGACAATTTGATCTCATCTTTTCCAATCTGGATACTCTTTATTTCCTTCTCTTTCCTTATTGCTCTGGCTAGTACTTTCAACACTATGTTGAATAGGTGCAGTGAGAGTGGGCATCCTTGTCTTGTTCCTGTTCTTAAGGGAAAAGCTTTGAATGTTTCCACACTCAGGATGATATTGGAAGTGGGTTTGTCATATATGGCTTTAATTGTGTTGAGATACTTTCCTTCTATACCACTTTATAGAGAATCTTTATCATGAATGAATGTTGAATTTTGGCAATTCCTTTTCAGCCTTTGTAAAGATGAACATATGATTTTGTTGATACGATATATCACATTTATTGATTTGCATATGTTGAAACAACCTTGCATACCTGGGATGAATCCCACTTGATCGTGGTGTGTAATTTTATGTATACAACACCATAGGTTTTTAAACCAAGGCCAACCAACCTTCCTCTTGGCTGTCCCAAGCCAGAGTCTGAGCATAGTAGGTGTACCAGTGTTGGCCCATTCTTATGGAATGTGGAACTACCCTAATGGGCAACTTTGATGAGACTCTCCATCAGTCTGACTGAAATCTTAGTATCATGCTCCAGTCTGAGACCCTTCTTACCCCTCCTATTTTTCTTGCACAAGTGTCAGACTTGTGTCATACTCTGAGCTCTCCTTATCTACTCACCCTTTATAGGAATTTCCCAATAAATCCCTTGTACCTCTAATTCTATCTTGCAGTATGCTTCTTGAAAGACTGAAGTGACACACATCTTTTAAGTTCTGATGATATGGGGAGTTAGAAGTCACTGGAAACAGAAGGAAAGAAAGCCATTTTGTGAAGAGTTTTGATCTTCAGAGCTGAAAACAACTTAAAAGGGAGGGGCTTTGGAGTGTAACTTTTCCATCCTGGATTTTTTTTCTCCTTTCTGGCTGTCCCCATTGTCAGAAGCCAACTAAATCTGGAGAGTGAGGCAGCCTATTCATCCTCTTCACACAAGCCTCTGAAGGCAGGCAGAATTGTAGAGAAGGATGTGGAGTGGATCTGAAGGGCCATACAAAAGACACTGAGTTAAGCACATAAAAAGGAGGGTAGAGGGTGGTAGTTTCAAACTTTTAGTTTATTTTATTCTCAAGATCAGAAAGTATAAACATAAAATCAGTCTATGTGAAAAATATAATAGTTACTTGTTCAATTTTTAGTTTCTTGAGGAACCTCCACACTGTTTTCCATAGTGGCTGTATTAACTTACATCCTACCAAGAGCATATGAGTTTCCTTTTCTCTGCATCCTTGCCAGCATTTGTTTTTTTGTTTTTATTTTTTTATTTATTTATTTTTGTCTTTTTGATAATAGCCATTTTAACAGAGGGGAAATGATATCTCATTCTGGTTTTGATTTGCATTTCCTTGATAGTTATGTTGAACATTTTTTTTTATATACATGTTGGCCATTTGTATGACTTATTTTGAGAAATGCCTGTTTTGCTCCTCTGCCCTTTTTTGATCAGATTATTTGTTTGCTTTTGAGTTGTTTGAGTCTCTCGTATATTCGGGATATTATTCTCTTGTCAGGTGCATAGTTTGCAAATATTTTCTCCCATTCTGCAGGTTGCCTCTTCACTCTGCTGATTGGTTCCTTGCTGTGAAGAAGCTTTTTAATTTGATGTAATCCCATTTCTCTATTTTTTCTTTTATTGCATGTGCTTTAGAAATCTTTCTACAATTTTTGCCTAGACCAATGTCTTAAAGCAAGCATTTCCGTATGTTTTCTTCTTGTAGTTTTACAATTTCAGGTCTTACATTTAAGCCTTTAATCCATTTTGAGTTGATTTTGGTATATGGTGAGAGACAGGGGTCTAGTTTTATTCTTCTACACATGGATATCCAGTTTTCCCAGGACCATTTATTGAAGAGGCTGTCCTTTCCTCAATGTTGGTTCTTGGCATCCTTGTTGAAGATCAGTTGGCTATAGATACATGGATTGATTTCTGTGTCTTCTGTTCTGTTCCATGGGTTCATGTGAATGTTTTTATGCCAGTATCATACGGTTTGGGTTACTATATCTTTATAGTATTTTTAAAGTCAGGTAGTGTGATGCCTTTCAGCTTTGTTCTTTTTGCTTAGGGTTGCTTTGGCACTTTGGGATATTTAATAGTTCTATACCAATTTTAGTGGTTTTGTTTTTCTGTTAAGAATGTCATTCATATTTTGATTGGGATTGCATTGAAGTTGTAGATTGCTTTGGGTAGTATGGTCACTTTGACAGTATTAATTCTTCCAATCCATAAATGGTGATGTCTTCTCATTCTTTTGTGAACTCTTTAATTTCTTTCAGCAGTGTTTTGTAGTTTTCATTGTAGAAACCTTTCACCTCCTTTGTTAAATTTAAATGGGATTGCCTTCTTGATTTGTTTTTCAGCTGGTTTGTGGTTGTTGCATAGAAATACAAATTTTTGTATGTTGACTTTGTATCCTGCAACTTTACTGAATTCATTTATCAGTTGTAAGAGATTTTTGGTGAAGTGTTTAGGTTTTTCTCTAATAAGCTCGTACTGTCTGTGTCAGGGACAATTTGACTTGCTCTTGTTCAATTTGGATGTGCTTTATTTCCTTCTCTTGCCTAATTGCTCTGGCTGTGACTTCCAGTACTATGTTGAATAACAGTGGCAAAAATGAGCATCCTTGTCCTGTTCCTGTTCTGAGAGGAAAGGCTTTCAACTTTTCCTTGTTCAGTATGGTGTTAGCTGTGGGTTTGTGACATACTTGTACGACCTTATTGTGTTGGGTAGATTGCTTCTATACCTAACTTGTTGAGAGTGTTTATCATGAGGAGATGATGAATTTTATGAAATGCTTTTTCTGCTTCTATTGATATATTCATGTGATTTTTGTCCTTCATTTCGTTGATGTGATGTATAACATTTATTGATTTGCATATGCTATCCTGAACCATCCTGGCATTCCTGGGATAAATCCCAGATCTATATGTTCCAGCAGTCCCACTACTGGATATTTATCCAAAGGAAAGAAAATTAGTATACCAGAGAGATACCTGCACCCCATGTTTATTGCAGCACTATTTACAATAGCCAAGATACAGAATCAACCTAAGTGTCCATTGACACATAAACGGATAAAGAAAATTCAGTATATACACACAATGGAATACTACACTCAGCCATGATAGAGAGTAAAATTATGTCATTCATGGCAATATGGATGAGCCTGGAAGAAATTATGTTAACTGAAATAAGTCAGGCATACGTTCTCACCCATATATGAGAGCTAAAAAAAGTGAGTTCATAGAAGTAGAGTAGGATTGTGGTTACTAGAGACTGGGAAGTAGTAGGAATAGGGAGAGGTTGGTTAGCAGATATGTAATTACATCTAGATAGGAAGAATAAGTTCTAGTATTTGATAATAGTGCTTATAATTAACAAAAATTTATTGAATATTTTCAAATAGCTAGAAGAGAAGAGATGTTCTCATCACAAAGAAATAAGTGTTCATGATTATAATATACTAATTAGCCTGATTTGATAATCACACAGTGTATACATGTATCGAAATATTACTCTATACCCTATAAACATGTACAGTTCTTATGTGTCAATTAAATAACATTTTTGAAAAAGTAGTTGTTATTTTAGTTTAGTTACTTAGTATCTATTTTCTTTCATTCTGGTAAATAAAACCCTGATTTTTTTCCATCGAGAAATCATATTTCAGTGTGTAAAAGAAGCCCACTGGAATTGAATGGGGTTCATTTCACCTTGTAATTCCTGACATGGTGGTGGGGATTGCTTTTATGTCCCTGGGATCACCCATAAGAGTGTTTCATTCTGTGACTACAGTGAATGATTCAAATAGAGGAAAAGGATCCAAGCAAGATCAATCAGATCTAATTCTCAAATTATTTTAGAGCTAATGTAAGAGAGACTATTTCTTTCAAGTAGTGCTGTCAAGCTTGTATAACAATGATCCTAAAAAAGGAAAAAGGAGAAATGAGAGGAGGGGAAAGTGTCTTTGAAATCTTTATAATCTGTACAATCGTGCCTTACACAAAAACTATTCCTACATATTATTTTTTTGGTTATTTTTTTTTTTCTTCAGTCAATTTGGGCTAGATTTTGCCACTTGCACCTAACAGAGTCCTGATGAGAGCAGGTCAATGGTCACAAGTTGTCCTAATATCATATAAAACACTGGACTGCATTATCAAGAAATGCAGGGATTATAATAACTGAGCAGAGAGAGACTAAGAGAATTATCAAGATAAAGTGGTCCCATTGGGTCCTGGAATGATTCTGACAAGCTGAGAAATAACTATAGCAATATGGCTTGTGGAAGTGAGGTTAACTGAGTTTCCTTCTCCACCACTTCTGCAGAGGTATTTTGATCTCCAGTTTTAGTTAACTGGATCTGATATTAGAGGAGAGGGTCTGCGAAGTCCTGATAGTCAGCCTCTACCCCTCCTGTCCTCTAGCAGGTTCTTGACTCCACTACAGGAAAGAATTCAAGGATGGAGTCACAATACAAAGTGAAAACAGATTTAATGTTACAGTTAAGAAGTATAGGCTTCACAGAGAAAGTGCAGCTTAGCTCGTGAGACTGAGCTGGGTCTGCAGTATGTTCAATACAGAAGTAAGAAACGCACACTTAACGTTTTTTTTTTTTTTGTCCTTTTTGAGACCAGCCGCACCGCACTCAGCCAGTGAGCGCTGTGAGCACACCGGTCATCCCTATATAGGATCCGAACCCGCAGCGGGAGCGCTGCTGCATTCCCAGTGCCGCACTCTCCCGAGTGTGCCACGGGCTCGGCCCACACTTAACGTTCGTATGAAGCGTAGGCTGGCTCAAGAGAGTGAGCAACAGCCCCTTAGAAATAAGTTTAACACAAAAGAAAAGTATACACACCTCTCTTGGAGAAGTGCAGGTGGGCTCCAGGAGAGTGAGCAACCAACTACAGCAAGTTTAATACAAAAGTAAGAATACGCATTTATATACAAAGAGCAGGCTTGCCCCAGAGCAAACAGCTTCCTGCTAAAGGCAAGTCAGATACAAAAATAAAGAAATAAACACATGAGGCAAAGTGCAGGTTGGCTGTAGAGAGTGAGCAGCAGCAGCGCCACCTTCTACCAGGATTCAACTTCCATAGTTTTGCTATCTAATACATAGTCAGGCTATCTAATGAATATTTAACTAAAGGGTGGTTCACAGTTATGTAACATCATCATGCACATGCTCAACTGGTCACTTTTTACAACCTGCTCATTGGTCGAGTTCCAACATACCTACTGGTAAACATCTAGAATATTCAGTGCTCTCCAGTGCCTCTAGTGGAAGGTCATTCAAAGGCTACCTTCCCTCTACTCAGCATGCTCAGTCATTTTTTCTTATAAAACTCCTTTTTACTGAGTATGCTCAACCATTGGAGTGATACAGATCTGCCTCTTGGTGTCTCAATTTCTCCATGTTGGTACCGAAAATAGGTGCGATTAGCAACAGAAACTCTCCTCTAGGGGAGGACCCAGAAGAGGGACTTGAGACCTTGGGGAATGGCTTGAATCTTGGAGGAGTGTCGTGAAACTTGAACCCAGGGAAACTGATCACCTCCTATATCAGATCCAGACACAATTTAAGAGATTTGGTCAAATGGCCAATGATAACTGTAAATTTCTGGCTGCCTTCTGTCATGTTTTGTGACCATTCTAGTAGGACAGATCAAATATGATTTTTTAATTGCTAATCTCTGTGACTTAATAAATTGCGTATAAGATCTTACTGTGAGAAGTGAGCAAAAATCCCGATTCATTTTATGTCTGTTATTTGTTAAAAAACAGAGTGCCTTGAATATAATATACTCTTATTTTTTTTTCTTTTTTTATGTTGACTATATAACAATGAGGAAATAAATGGCCATGGACTTGCAAAGTACTAGGGAAACAAAGAAGAAAGTATAGATAAACAAAACGTAGATTAAATTGCTTTTCACACTCCAATTTTCTTCTAGACTGCCTTCCTGTACATGTGAATTAGAAAACTATATTAGATGCATTTCCAAGTATTTCTGATCCTATGGATTTGGATATAAATGATATTCCAATCAAATGCAGTTATACACTAATTGAATTTGGACTCAAAATGGGTAGGGAGAAAAATTGTATAAAGAGGTATGTATCCATTTGGCTCATGTAGGTTGCAATAGACAAGGAGGACTTTATCTGGAGATAAAGTCTGGTGGCAGTTTTTAATGTTTGAGTCATGGCTAAGATTTTATGTCTATTCTTCTAGATCTTATAACAGTTTCTAAGTACCTAATTATCTATTTAAATGTATTCCTGCTTAAACTAGTTTAGTTGGTTTTTATTATCTGTGTTAGAACATTCACTGATTCAGCAAAAACTTTTAATATAAATATATAGTAGTGTAATAAGTGGTTCAGTTGAGATACAGATTGCTGTTGAAGCACATAAAAGGAAATTTAATCCAGCCTTCAGCACCTTGGGGCCCACCTGGGGACCCGAGGTATGGAGAAGGGGACTGGAACCCCCCCTCCCACAACCAGGCACACCATGCCAGTGCCTCAGGGCCCCGTCTGGAGACCAGAGGCATGGAGAAGGGGGCGGGACCCCCTTCCCACAACCAGGCACACTGCACCAGAACCTTGGGGCCCTCCTGGGGACCTAAGGTATGCAGAAGGGGAACCCGCCCCCCACAACCAGGCACACCATGCCAGTGCCTTGGGGCCCTGCTGGGGACCCGAGGTTTCGAGCCAGGGACTGGAACCCCCTCCCACGACCTGGCACACTGCCAGTGCCAAGGAGCATGTCAAAAATGTCCCCTCCATGTGGATGGCCCAACATAGCTACCAAAGTGACTGTGGCTGTTGTGAAAGCAGCTAGATGCCACAACCACCACGCAGATGGTCCACTGGAGTGCACCAGCCACTGGAGTGCATTGACACAAAGAGAGTCACCAGCAGAGATAAAGAAAAGAAGAGGATGTCTGTCACCATAAAGCCCATTTCAGAGTGACAGAAGCATTTGCTCTATGATAATATTGGGGGACCTGATCACACCTCTCAGCATTGGACAGATCATCTATGCAACAAATCAACAGAGTAACCATTATTCTTTCAGAAGGAGGGAAGAAATTTAGGGTAATTAGAGGGGGAATGGGGAGAAACTGGACAAGGGGCATAAAAAATAATTATGATTTGTAACAATAAATATACTATTAATATTGATTTGATCAACATATCTCGATTTTGAACCCCCAAAATATGTGTAATCAATTTTGATTCAATAACAATTTAAAATAAAGAAAAAGAGAAAGAAAGAAAAAATGTTACTTAGATTGAGAGAGGACCCGTAACCAGGCAAGGAACAGAGCATGTCCAGGACCCTAAGGAAAGGGCTGTGGGCCACTGCCCCTGCCTGCAAGAACATCTTAAATGCATTTATTAGCCATGTGTATTTATTTGGGGTGTGTGCCTTGTCTGCTCATGTCCTTCACCAAATTTGTGTTAAGATTTTTCTAATTCATTTTTAAGAGTTCTTTATGCATTAAGGATGTTAATCTTTGTATGTTAAATTTGTTCCTTATCAATTGACTTTAAATAGAGTTTGTGATGTTTTCCTTCATTTATTCATTGAGAAAATAATTTTTTTATCTAAACATTAAATTTTAAAATGTTCAAGGCATTATTCTTTTGCAAATAAACATTACATGTTTATATGTTATAAAAAAAAAACCAAAATAATCTAGCCTTGTTAATCGATGACTAAATCAGGTCCTGTAGAAAATATTAAAAAGGTGGATTAAAAAGGAGCATGTGCATCTGGTGGAGAATAGGAGATGGTGCACATGCACAAGAAGTATAAGGCAAAAGTGACTAGAAGTAATATTAGAAAAGTATGGATAAGCTTGGAGAAAATTTTGTTAAGTGAAATAAGCCAGGCACAAAAAGAGAAATACATGTCCTCACTCATGGGTGGGAGTTAAATAAATGAATATAAAAGGAAGGAAGGAAGAAAAATCACAATAATATGTTGAACTTTCTAAAGGAGAGAACAGAATTGTGGTTACTAGAGGTGGGAAACGGGGAGGAGGACAGAGGTTAGCAAGAAATTGGTAAAGGGTCACAAAGAATGACTACATTTGTAATAATGAGTATATTAATATCCTGATTTGATCATCACATATTGTACACTGTTACTGATATTCAACTCTACCTCACAAATATGTATAATCAATTATGTTTCATTAAAAAAAAGAAAAACGTTGGGATTGGATCACACAGGAACTCTGTGTATCTCACTAGAATTTTATTTCAAAGACACTGGGAGCTATTAAAGAATTTTGAAGCCAAAATTGTGTGGTCAAATTTTCAATGCAGACAAATTATTACAATACACCAGTCCTCTGGGAGCTTGCATCTGGTGAAAGTGACGGGCATTATGTTAAAAAATGATATATAATGTAAGGCAAGATAATATCATTGATAAGAAGAGAAAGCAAAATGTAATGAGAGAGAGAGTAGGGGGAAGAGTACAATGGAAGCTATTGCAGGACTGATTTTGAAGGGAAAAATGACATGATCATCTCAGGTTTTAAAATGAACCCTTGTTCTGTATATTGATTGCTGTGGGGATTACATGAAATATGTAACAAAATGACATAAAACTACACACATGTACCGATGGCAATTTCCTGGCTTTGGATACTGCGCTGTAGCTATGTCAGGTGTAGCCATTGCTAGAAACTGGGTAAAGGATACATAGACTGTCTCTTTATATTCTTAGCAACTTCCTGTACATCTATAATTATTTCAAAATAAAATTTTAAAAAATAAACATTTTGACCAAAGGATGCAAGAATAGAAACAGGAAAACGAATTAGGCATGACAGTAATTTGAATGAGAGACAATTGTGAGTTAGAACAGTGTGGTGGTTTAGGAGGAGTCAAGGACAAGTTGGATTCTGATAAAATTGAATATTTGGGGTGTAAGACGAGGAAGACAAAAGAGGTTTGCTGTAGGCAGCTCTGTGAATGGTCATGAATGTTATTGAGATAGGAGAGCTGGAGATACTCAAAGATATGGGAAGAGTAGAAACATGACTTCTCTTT
>NW_007733475.1:81671-83017 GCF_000696425.1 Galeopterus variegatus | reverse complement strand
TTTGGAAATGTTAAATTAGAGATTTCTACTTGATACCCAAAAGGAAATTTGAGGTAGAAAATAAACACATAATTGAAGTTAAGGCAAAATACAGGAGTTGAAGATATGAATGTGGAAGTGATTGTTAGATAATCTATTTAAAGACTAGATGAGATCTCTGAGAAAGACAGAGAATAGAGAAAAGAAAAAAAAGGACATCTCAAAACGGTATGCAGGACCTATTGAAACTGCAAGAAGCAGGAAGAGGGAGAGGAACTACACAAGAGAGAGAGGTGGTGAGTAAGGCAGAAAAAAGACAGTATGGGTGGTCCCATGAACAAAGTATTTCACTAATGGAGAGTGATCAAAGACTGTAAATGCGACTTTAAGTCAAAACTGGATAGTCACTAATAATTGATGATTGGCTCTGAAAATATGGAAGGAAGAGGTACAGTAATATGAGTTACTTAATGCTGGGTAAGGAAGCCTCAATAGAATTGTTTTAGGAAAGAACATGAGAAGTGAAAGAACTCTACAGTAGGGAAAAATCATTGGAGATGTACTGCTGTATAGTGGTTCAGAAAAATTAGTTAATAGATTGAGTTTGAGGAGCAAAGGTCAAGATTGAGGAATAATAATAAAATTTTATGGGAGAAATAGACAATATCTGATGAAGCAGAGGGAGGGTATAGTGTAGACTGAAAGTCCTTGAGTAGGTGAGAAGATGATTTATAACACAAAGTGAAGGATGATGTCTTGGATAGATGTAAGACCATTTCATCTATTCTAAGAGGAAGGATTACTCTCTCAGTAACCCACATGAGGGGTAATTGTAGTCTAACCTAAGAATGCAGCCTTGGAGATTTGAGATGCAGGTGAAGTTAAGTTAATGACTGGATATAAGGAGTAAGTAGAGTCTCATTAATTGTTCTTCACTGGAAGTGAAGAGTTAGTAGTGTCACAGGTATTGATTAGTGAATTGATGTAGAGGGTAAATAAACCATAGAAAAAATAGAAATATTTTCTCTGGACATTTAAATAATTGATAGCAACATTTTTTTAGTAATGAAGTGTTGAAGAAATGCAGATTTAAGGTACAGACTGGGAAAAAAAAATCCTTAGAATAAGGTGGAGGTTTGGTTCTGAAATAATAGAACTTTAGAGCCTTGAAAAAATACACTCTTTCTATTCATTATAAAGCAGCACAGGCTGGAACTGTTGAATGGATTCCAACTAAATTCATTCACTGGAAAAACTTCTTACAGAGACTGAAAAGAATAACAAAACAATTGGAAAACGATTTTGAATATTTTACTCACAAGGTCAATATACTTTGATTTTGAATTTAATTCCTTTGGAATTAAGTG
>NW_007733475.1:71030-81525 GCF_000696425.1 Galeopterus variegatus | reverse complement strand
ATATTTTACTCACAAGGTCAATATACTTTGATTTTGAATTTAATTCCTTTGGAATTAAGTGCCTCAGGAATTTAATTTATGAGGAGATGTAATATTTTGATTTTAATTTTACCTGCGAATTTGATAATGAAAGACATAATTATATTCAAATTTCAGACATCTCTATTTCAGCATTTTATTATTGAAGTGTGTTGTTAAAATTTAATCTTACTGCAGAATTTCTGATAGGCTCTCTAGGATGATGTGAGTGGAAAGCATTTTTGATGGCAAATAGAATATAGAGTAAATGTTCAACCTTGGGTGCAGAATGATTTAAATAATATTCTCTTGCGGTTTTTTTCAGAGTCCTTATTAAAGAAAATTAAACTGCTGAACAAAGGTTCCAGAATGTATTCTGGTAAACCACTCCTCTCCTTACTCTGGTTGTCTAAGAGATTGTTATATACAAGTGATTATACAAATATCTAGTGTACTGTAAGGGGGCACACGTCCTCCTGTGGTTGGTTGGTTTCAATTGGTTGGAGTTTCTAGCTCTTGTTTGCCTTCCATTCATTTCTCCCCAAGGGTAGAAGAGTGACTTATCCTGATTAGTAAGTTTAGAGGGAAAATTTTGAAATTTTGGTCTGGAGCATTTCTCTCCCTGTTGCCCATAGTGTGTGAGTGTTCTGATATGTGCCTTCATGACAGGAACAGGCTCCCCACACAGGAAAACCTGCAGTTTTCCAGTCCTTTTTATTACTAGGTGGATAATTGTGACTAATTCTAGAGGCCAGCATTACAAAACCAGTTGTCCAGAAATACAATTCAGATTTTTTCAAAAAAAGTTAATATTTGTGTCTTTACATCTTTACCGTTAAAGGTAAAAAATAAAATTAAAAAAGGTAAATAAAAAAAAAGGTAAATAAAAATAAAACAAAGGTAATAAATTAGTTTAGCCACTTAAGGGTAGAGAAGGAATATTATTAGTTGAGGCCCCACAAATCACCTCTCCTCAAAAGCTAAAGAAGTTTTTATTTATTTTTTTTTGGGGGGGTGTATTTTTTACGTTTGGATTTCTGTTTTTGTAAAGTGTGTGGTAAGGTTATTGGAAAACATTGAGATGAAGCTGCAAAAATGAAACAGAGTATTTACCTTTTGTTTTGTTTGTCATATTTTCATTTTTTTGTCTTAACTCAATAGTAATAGATGAAACACTTGAATGAATTCAGGCAGTTTTAGAGACAAATAAACCACATAAACAAGTATGATTCAGTATGTACACGCTATGTAGTAGTTTGTGTTAATTCAACATCTTTTTTTTTGTTTTTTTTTTCGCAACCGGTAAGGGGATCGGAACCCTTGGCTTGGTGTCGCCCACACCACGCTCAACCAGTGAGCATGCCAGCCATCCCTATATAGGATCCGAACCTGTGGCCTCGGCGCTCCCAGCGCCGCACTCTCCCGAGTGAGCCATGGGTTCAGCCCCTAATTCAACATCTTAATATTTTATTATTTTGTAATGAAACATGTGGTCAATACCACTAAAGTGATTAAATTCCTAAATGTGAGAGCAGAAGAAAACACTTTATTGAGCTTCAAGGATAAAAGGACTGAGCTCCAACAAGACAGAATAAAAGAGGTACGGGACACACACCTCCTTTGGACTCAGAAAGACAGATACGTTTGCATGTCAGAAAAATCTCCACTAAGTCTATGACATGCCTCCTCTTCTTCATCCAGCAACCACATTTCTGAGTGAATGACACACAAATACAAATACTATAGACAATATTTGTTTTAAGAAAGAAATAGATTATGTTTAACATATTTAAACTTTGAAGAATTGGGGGGTCACAGTGCTGGCATTCTCTCCAGATGAACGAGTATAAAGAGATCCCACATTTCAGATGCTTCCCAGAAAGATTGGAGAAGACTATGTTGTTCCATAAGAATTTTTTAAGTCAGATTATCTAAACATATTCACGAGAAAAGGCACTCATAGTTCTATTCCAGATCTATTGAATAAGAATTCTGAGGTGGCAGCTTAAGAATTCATTTTATTATTGAAGTGTGTTGTTAAAATTTAATCTTACTGCAGAATTTCTGATAGGCTCTCTAGGATGATGTGAGTGGAAAGCATTTTTGATGGCAAATAGAATATAGAGTAAATGTTCAACCTTGGGTGCAGAATGATTTAAATAATATTCTCTTGCGGTTTTTTTCAGAGTCCTTATTAAAGAAAATTAAACTGCTGAACAAAGGTTCCAGAATGTATTCTGGTAAACCACTCCTCTCCTTACTCTGGTTGTCTAAGAGATTGTTATATACAAGTGATTATACAAATATCTAGTGTACTGTAAGGGGGCACACGTCCTCCTGTGGTTGGTTGGTTTCAATTGGTTGGAGTTTCTAGCTCTTGTTTGCCTTCCATTCATTTCTCCCCAAGGGTAGAAGAGTGACTTATCCTGATTAGTAAGTTTAGAGGGAAAATTTTGAAATTTTGGTCTGGAGCATTTCTCTCCCTGTTGCCCATAGTGTGTGAGTGTTCTGATATGTGCCTTCACGACAGGAACAGGCTCCCCACACAGGAAAACCTGCAGTTTTCCAGTCCTTTTTATTACTAGGTGGATAATTGTGACTAATTCTAGAGGCCAGCATTACAAAACCAGTTGTCCAGAAATACAATTCAGATTTTTTCAAAAAAAGTTAATATTTGTGTCTTTACATCTTTACCGTTAAAGGTAAAAAATAAAATTAAAAAAGGTAAATAAAAAAAAAGGTAAATAAAAATAAAACAAAGGTAATAAATTAGTTTAGCCACTTAAGGGTAGAGAAGGAATATTATTAGTTGAGGCCCCACAAATCACCTCTCCTCAAAAGCTAAAGAAGTTTTTATTTATTTTTTTTTGGGGGGGTGTATTTTTTACGTTTGGATTTCTGTTTTTGTAAAGTGTGTGGTAAGGTTATTGGAAAACATTGAGATGAAGCTGCAAGAATGAAACAGTGTTTACCTTTTGTTTTGTTTGTCATATATGCACACATTTATGATCAGTAAGCTCCAAATTTGTAGGAAAGTTTTAAGCATCAGTGGTATCAGACTGGAATATACAAATAAGAGTTAAAATTATAATTGTTTTCTTCAATAGTGATTAGAGACAGAGAAGAGTAGAGATCAAATGTTAATTCAAGTTACTCGTTGTTCCAACCTAATTTCTCTGATCTCAACTATAAAAGTTCATGGAAAAATAGAATTTAAAGATAATACAAGTTTTTTGATGAACTTTTTGAAGTACTCTTATATATGGTATTTCATAATACGAGATAATTCAAAGCCAATCAACTTCTTCCTGTCCTCTCTCCCCAACCTTGTATTTTTTTTTTTTAAAAACAAATTCTCCCACAGACCTGTATAATATGAAGGAAAGTGATACGAATGGGAGTGTGGCTCACAAGAGGAGGTGAACCTTGTGCTCTCACAAGTGCAATTTACTGATAGATCTAAAGCATACATTAGGCAACTTGACATTTAAAGTGCCACTTTACCTTACCTCTTTATCAAGGATTCACAAAACTTTGTGAAGTTAAACATGTTTCCACTTATGAATAGGAAATGGAAGGAGCTTTCTATGCTTTTGAGATAACAAGAATCTACTTTTGTGCAGGAAAATTTGACAAATGTATCAGGAATAGGTGAAATGAATGCCATAAGAAAAAAAACTTCATTGGTAGCTGTGTTGGTCTTACAAAAGAAATAAAGAAAAAAGGTAAAACACAGATAAAAGAAAGGTAAAATGTCATTTTTAATAGTATAGACATTGTTTTGTATTTTATTCTTAAAAATATGGAGTAAGACATTACCATTTTTAAGCATGTAGTATTTCCTTATCACTGATGCACTTTAAGATTTGCTATGAAAATCCAAGCAAGTTTTTTTTTTTTAAAAAATCAGTTTGGTTCCAAATGCATCTTTGAAGGACAGTTATTAAGATGAAGATCCAGAGAGTGAAAGCAGGGCCAGGACTGTCAATCTCTGGTTGAAAGCACCACCTACTGGATTATAGAAACATCTACTACTTTTAGCATCTCTGACCATATTAGAGTCAGAAGATAAAATCTGAGTCAAAGGATTAATGCACATGGAATTCTTTTTACAGAAGAAAATATCCCTTATATTATGATTTTATTTTTCTGTAAACAAATCTGAAAAAGAAACTTGTACATTATACAAAGAATATTCTCTGATATTCTGTCAACAAAAATCAAGCCAAGATTTATAATTCCAAGAACTATGTAGAGTTACAGTACAAAGCCCTGAGGAGAATAGTTTGACAAATTCATAGAGCATTCTGTCAATAAATGTAGTAATTCTTGAGAAATTTACAAAATGACAGCAATATTATTAGTGCATTTCTTAGCTAGCAAACATTTGATTCTCAAACCACACTATTGGTGTTTGTATAAGTCTTTAGAAGGATAATAAGAGAAATTCATAGACACATTTTGATAAAAATGAACAAGATGTTTTACACAGTTTCATGACTCCTAAAAGCTTCTCTTTAACTATTTTTGGATGTTGGAAGGCTCCAAGACCTCCCCAAATTTATCTGGCAAATAAAGATGAATCACAAATGTATTTTGATGTTTAAATTGATTATGGAGTTGACAAACATGATTTGAGGATTTTAGGCATAACAAAATGTTAGGAACAAATTTTTCTTTATGGCGAAGTTCAAAATTTGTGTTTGAAATAAATTACTACTGAAAATTTTATTTGTCAATAAAAATCCCCCTGTTCCTGTGTCTGTTTAAGTACATTGTGAAACTCTGAGAGGAAATCTGAGAATTGCTGAGCCGGCCTCTAATAAGTTAGAAAGACAGAGACCAGTCAATCAATCAATCAATCAATTAGTATTTATTTTGCACTCAGAAGTAATTTGTCCTTACAGTTGCTGAGCCGGCCTCTAATAAGTTAGAAAGACAGAGACCAATCAATCAATCAATCAATCAATTAGTATTTATTTTGCACTCAGAAGTAATTTGTCCTTACAGTGTCTGGGTCCTAAGAGTCATCAAGCTTTGTCTGGAATGCATAGAGTTTACAGTAGAGTACTGCATTATGTGGAAATCACAATCTTATTACAGCTTTCTTTCTTCCGTACTCTCATTTCTGACTCCCCTTTCTCCTATCATGTACAGTTAAAAAGTGGGAAAAAATTATAAAAATAGTTAAACATACAAAATATAAATCTCTTTACTGCTTTTCTCACCTGTATATGTATAAAATGCCTCCCAGGAGTTTAGATAACATCCACACAAGCACACACCCACGAGACAGGTTGTGTGGTTTTTCACTTCTCTTCTCAGTGTTTCCTCCCCAGAAAATGCCATTCACTATCACCTCTACCATTTGGAGTCCCAATTGTGATAGAGATAATGATTTAAACGTCAAATCCTCAAAGCAGTATTTAGGTAGCTAGTCTTATTCCCTTCTTCCTGAAAGACTCTTTTTCTTCAATAAAATCACAATCTTGTATTTTTCCATCTCTCCATGTCCTTTATTAAGACAACTTGTTTAATCTCACTTCTAAATATTGGATTTCCTCAGAACCTGGCCCTTGGAACGTCCCTTGAAAAACTGTAAACCCTTTTACTAAATGATCTTATCAATTCACATGATTTTTAATACCATTTCTATATTTACAGTCCTCCAATGCATATTTCCCTACTGTTCCTTTCTTAAGGACTATAGACAGCCACATTATTGAGGTCTATGTTCTTCAATTTTCACAGCTATTCCACGCAAAGCTTTCTATCTTTTCCACATACTGCCCCTCCCTCATTCTCTCCAGCCACTTCTGTGTCTCCACTTCTTCTGTCTCCATCATTGGCCACCATTCATTGGCAAGTCCATATGGAAAGCCTGAGCATCGTTCTTGACAACATCTTCTTTCCTGCTACATATCAAACCGTCATTGAATCCCCATTAATTTTACATTCAAAATGTCTCAAAGCTGTCTTCTCTTCTGCTTCTTCATTGTCTTCTTCCTAATCCAAATCCTCAGAGTAGAAGCTCACTAAGTACTTGTTGAATGTGTTTATGTCTGACTGAATGAAATGGGATGGTAGATTTCCTTCTAGTAATACTGATGCCCTCCTCCCTTATACACAAAATTCTTTGCATTTCTCATAAAATCTTATCTTAAAACACTCTTGCTACTTCTTTCTCCATCCTTCTCTTTACCAGTTTTCATGTTACTTGAGAATTAATTTATCTCTTAATATCCAGCATCTAACTCCTATTATGAGAACATAATTATTTTAAATATTTATTGAATTGAAATGAACTGAGTTGTTGAAATAAATGCCCAAAATACAGATAAACTTTTGCTCTCCTCCCAGCCTATTTTCCCTTTCTTTCTCATTATTTACTGATTATTTAACCCCATTTATAATCCTGACTTTTGAGATAAATATTTCTTTGCTTTTATATTTAGTTTCACCGATAATTAATGCAACTCTAAACAATATAATTTAGTTTTCTCTATTGTGATCTACATATAATTGGAATCACACTGTGTGTATTCCTTTTTAATTTGTTTAATTTACTCAAAATTCTGTTGGAAATTTATCCATTTTTTATGTGGCATAAATTAATTTATTTTTGTTTCTGTTTGAAATTCCATTGGAAGAACATACCACAATATATTTGACCATGTTTTTTTTTATGACCCTTTGGGTCATTCTATTCTTAATTATTATAAAAAATACTGCTATAAACATTCTTCGGTATGTTTCTTGGCATACATGTGCATGAATTTCTTTAGGTTGTAGGAGATATACACCTCCAACTTTATTAGATAAATGAATCCAAAGTCTATTTCAATTTACAATCTGTTAAGGAGTGTGAAAGGGTTCTCTATCGCCCATAATACTTTGTGTTACCACTTTTCATTTTTGCTAGTTCAACATGTGTAGTAGTATCTCTTTGTAATTATTATTGGCATTACTTGATTATTAATGATTAATTATCATTTCATATATGTTCTAATCATTTCACAACATACCTACCTATAAAAGTCTCTTGACTATACTTTTTTCTGTTGGGTTTTCTAAATTTTTCTTATTATGTAGAAATTTTTAATATATTCTGAAGTTTTCCCCTTTTTCAGTAATATGTATTGTTAACATTTTTTGATCAGTTTTCTTATCTTTGAGATGTTTCTTATCTCTTGTCTTTTTTCAAAATGTCTTTGGATTAAGAGGAATTTTAATAGGTTTAGCATATTCTATATCTTATTTAAGAAACCTTCCCTTACTCAAAGAAAGGAATTTGTTTTGTTATAATATATATTTTTAAATCTTTATAGTTTTGTGGCTTATATAATGTTTCTAATCTAACTGGAATTGATTCCTTTTGTATGGAATAAAGTGAAAATTCAATTTTCTATTTTTGTAAATGAATGTTAAATTATTCTAGGCCATTTATTTGAAGTTTTTTCCATTTATTATTGAGTAACTATGACATCTGATGCATATACCAAATGTGAAGTTTAAAATATGTGCTTAAACATGGCTTGTGACATAATGCTTTTAATTAGCAACATTATTGTTGCTAGTGATTTAATAACAACTGATATGGCTTATGAATAAAAACTCAAATTGAAATTTTTATATGAAGGGATATGAGAAAATCTCTTAAATATAAAAGGTGCTGTGAAATATTGAGCTGGATAATCAGAAGAGAGGAAATGATGTATAGTCAGAAGATGAATAAATTATAATTTAAAAGACCTGATTCTTAGCCCACATGCACCCTAATTAATTATATAAGCATAAAGTCACTTAACCTTAATGAACCTCAGTTTCCTTATAGGCAAAATATCCGTATTAATACTAATCCTATTTACCTCCAGCAAATCTGAAGTTTAAATGAGATAAAAGATGTGATAGAAAATTCTTAAAATATAAAACATGACTAATACTAATATTAACATTAAAAGCTGCTGTTTATTGGGGGCCTGTTGTGGTGTGTCCCACAGTAGAATAAGCATTTCTCACATAAATTTTTTTTAATTCTTAAAAATATACAAAGTGTACCTTGTTATTACCATTTTATAAATAAGTCATTTAAGAGTGGTTGACCTGACCAAAATTACCCAAGAGTAAAGATTTGAAACAGACTGAATCCATAGTCTATGTTCTTAACCACTTTTTGCTAGAGACAGTTATATTTAATTGTGGTAATATATATGACGTAACCCATTTAAAAATATTTTGACTAAAATATATTTTACATGATGTTATGGCATGTGTTTTGTTTCAGAATTAAAATTACACAAATTCTGCTTATGTGCTCAGATTTCTTAAATTTATGCCTCCCCAATCTATGTGATGATATTGTTTGCTTGCTACTAATTCATATGTTCATTAATTCATTCAACAAGGACTTATTCTGAACATGACTATTTATGTGATACTAATTGAATGGGACCCAAAAGAAAGTTAAAATTATGTCCTTGCTGTCCGTCATGAAATAAAATGCATCTCTGTGTTCAATTCAACATAAAAATATTGTAGAATGTTCTTGTAATGTTATTCATTTTTTAATTTGGTCTCAGCAAAAATGGATATCTAACCATAAGCACTGAATTGAATATAATGTTTCCCTTATATGTCATTTACATGAAACATACAACTCTTGAGAAAAAAATGTATACTCTCCCCATACTTTCAGATGCAAACTTCGATCACATTTTCAAACTTAGTACAATACTCTAAAAATTGTGAGTAATCAAAAAATACTTAACTAACATGAATGCTGTACCTACAAAGAATGTCTAAATTTTACTACTGATTAATTCAGGTTTTTCTTTAAAAATGAAGTAAGACATGTACAAACAGTAGGAATCTCGTGAGGGAACACTTTATATTCTTTCTTTACAACTCTAAGGCATTGGATAAGCTTAGCTCTTTCCTCTGTGTTCGGAATGATAGTGTCTATACTTCATTTTGAATGTGCAAGTGGCCAGAAACAAAACTCTCTTCTGTGTGTTTTGGCATCTCATACAACTCCTGGAGAAATGCAAACAAAGGGAACCCAGAAGAGAGAAACTGAGCCAAAAGGAAGTATAAAGGGGACTGTGAGGCATTCTCTTCTCCTTTTCCCTGTTAAGTAACGTTAGAAGAAGTGATTCACAGAGAAGGCACAGAGAAGGCCGTTAGAAGATTAGTGGTAATGGTTCCTATTTTTGTCACATGAGTAGGGAATATGTACGCTTAACCAAAAATAAGTAAATAAATAAGAACAAAGCACAGTCTTATAACACAAAGCTCACGAGTTTGGATCCCCATACTGGCCAGCTGCCAAAAAAATACAAAACAAACAAAAAACCGAAAAGAAGACCAAAAAAGAAGAATGAAAATGTGTATCTCAGTTTGAGATAAATTGTAATTACCCTTGACTTATGCAGAAGCTGGCAACATGCTGTAACAGGGTAAAACACAGAATATTGCTTGTTCAAATTATAAATGTGTTTTTAATAAGATCACAGTTTCCATGGTGTTAACACTCCAATTTGCTTATTTTCTAAGTCACACATCTTATTAAGTCCTGTATTAATTATTACTAAAGATAGTCTGGATCATCGGCTAATTCATTCTTCAGATCAGACAACTAATATCAAGCATTAGCTTCACATCCTGATTGATGGTTAATGTCAGTTAGAATTTCCTTGAGCATAATGAGCCATCATTTCCTTCTGAGTAATAATATATTTACCAAACTTTAAACTTAAAATGTTTTATGCTGTGTAGCAAAATCTCAGTATCTAAGACCATGATAAGCTTATATGAAAGCATATATACCTAATATTGATTGTAAAAATGAGGCACTCATTAATTGTAATCAACAATCTACCCGAGTTAGCAGAAAGTTGCCGTACATTGACTATACAAAATCGCTATAGCATGTTTGCATCTTCTAGAAGGATACCAGTTAAATTTGTATTGGGGCTGTTTATTTAGGTATGCAGTGAGTAGACAGTTGCTATCGTGATTAAAATTATGATCTACTCACTCACGGTTACAACTGAAAAATACTATGATCATTGAGTTTCTAGAATGTACCAGGTAGTGTGTGTGTGTGTGTGTGTGTGTGTGTGTATAATCGTTTGATCATTATAACTTTATAAAGTATTTTTACCACCTTTTTATAAATGGAAGGTTTAAAAAAAAACATAATCCTGATGATAATTGGATAAATTATTCAATATTTTTACTTACAACCCTTTTAATTGGATGGCCACAGGCCTCCAACCTTCATTTGATATTAAAGTGTGTGTGTGTGTGTAATCGTTTGATCATTATAACTTTATAAAGTATTTTTACCACCTTTTTATAAATGGAAGGTTTAAAAAAAAACATAATCCTGATGATAACTGGATAAATTATTCAATGTTTTTACTTACAACCCTTTTAATTGGATGGCCACAGGCCTCCAACCTTCATTTGATATTAA
>NW_007733475.1:49691-71000 GCF_000696425.1 Galeopterus variegatus | reverse complement strand
TTTTTACTTACAACCCTTTTAATTGGATGGCCACAGGCCTCCAACCTTCATTTGATATAAAAAAAAATGTAAAATAGTATACTGATACACATGTACACCTACATGTTCATTCTGTTAAGGATTAAAAATAAATTTCCAGCAACAATCATTGCTGCTCCACTTCGGAATGTGCTGTCTATAATTGGGCACAGAGCAGAAGGATTTTTGGTAATTTTTGAAACTGGCCAAACAGATTAAAAGCCAAGGAGGAATAGCTTCTGGGATAATCAGAGAATGTAGGAGGGGTAGGGAAAGAAGAATGGTGAGTCACATGGGTAAACAAGTAAGCAAGGAGGACCTCTAGCCATAGGGAATATTACAGTCATTCCCTGTATGTAAACAAAATCCTGGGATAGGGAAGGTGGACCTAAGAGTGGGCACTGCACTGGAACATATTATCTAGGCACTGTTTGCTTCTTGGGTCTACCAGAAAAACCTAAATATCGGTGCATTTACTTCATTCTCCACTTGGCGTGGCTTCATTCTCCACTTGGCGTGGCTTAGTATAATCAAGGGAGAAGTATGTTAAGCCTAATAGACATGCTCCCCTATGTACGACATCCTGCAGCTCATACGAGTATAAGATGATGTTAGAGTGTTTCCCCGCGTTCCTCATAGAAATTCGTGTTTAGCTGTAGGACTGTCTGAAGGAAGAGACTACCATAATCTGAGTATTTTGTTATGTGTGATAATGGAAAGAAATGGTGTAATTAATAGTTGAATCTTTCATTAAAAAGAACAAGTTATATCTGCGGGTGAGAAGATATAAATAAAATTAGTTTAAACTGAAAATAAAAAAAGCAAATAAGTATTTGCTGAATTTTTAAATTTTAACTTTTTGTAAAGCACATATCAGCCTCAATATCTCATTGTGTTTCTTTCAATCACTGTGAGTTGCCTTGGTCTAAGCTATTTAAGTCCAAGGGAGCATAGTTCCTCTAGTTTAGTCATTCATACTTGGATTGAGAGAACATGCAAATTAGAATATTTTAAATAATCTTTGAATTTACCTGCACACACAAAGTGGATAATTTAAGCAAATGTTCATGTGTTACATTTTTGTTCAACATATTGTTTAAATATCCAGACAATTAGAAAAAACATAATCACTTTTTTTACTTACACAGATAGCCACAGCTATTTAGCTTTTATTTACAGACTAAAACCTAGCCTTTAAATGGTTGTGTAAATGATGTTTGAATTTTCACCTATATAGATTAGAGACATCGCTATTTACTAAATTTATAATGTTATATATGTATGAAAGAATAACGTGTCATCACTACAGCAGAAATTTGCTATGAAATTGGATTTACGTTTCTTATTCATTCAATTATGGAATCTTTCATTTATTCTATAATTTAGCAAATATTTTCTGGCACCTACTGTATCCCAGGCACTATTCTGGAAGCTTAGGATATAGCAGTATACAAAAAAGAGAAATATTTTTTAACTTTTTCCGGCAGCAAAGACATCTGTTTGGTTCTAGTGCAGTGAGTCAGGAGGGAACTGGCAGAGGTGAAATTAAGGAATCAACACAGAAAATAAGGAGAGATGGACAATTCTTGAGGAAATTTGTAGTGAACTTAAGGGCCTTTTTTTTTCTTTGAGATGGAAAGCACTGGAAAGTTTTGGGGTTTCTTCGAAAGGTGCATTTTTAAAAAGATCACTTTGGCTACTCTCTGAGGATAAAAATGAAAGCAAACGACTAAATAGTAAGCTGTTTCTCTACACACACAAAAATGATACCGGTTTGGAGCAATTGACATTAGTTGATGGACTGGATATAGGGTATGAAAGAAAGAGTCAATGATATTACCAAAGATTTGGTGGGTTTTCTTTTTGAATGTTTTTCAGAGATGTTTTTGTTTTTATCTGAGCACCTGGAACAGTATGCCATTTCCTGATTTGGGAAAGACTGTGAGAAGAGCAAATTTGGGCAATGGTGAGAAAGATCAGAAGTTCTACTTGGTGATGTTAATTTTGAAATATCTCTAGAACTGTAAGACATGATGTTGAGTCGGCATTTGATTACATAAATTTGATGTTCAAGGGAATGTTCCAGACTGGATATACCTTAGGGAGTTAGAATCATGTAAATGACCATGATAGTATATGAGGTCACCAAGGGAGAAGAGATATAAAGGTAGACCCTAAGTCCTCCAACACTTCCAGGTTGGAAGATGAGGAGTAATGAGCAAAGGAACAGAGAAAGATTGAGCTAGGTAGAGAGCACACTGAGAAGGGTAAGTGTCCTGGAAGCCATGGGAATATGTGGAGTAACTGCATTAAATGCTGCCAACTGAAAAGTAAAATGAAAATTAAGAATTGGATCTAGGTGTTTGTAGTGTGGAGACCTTTGGAGATCTTGGCAAGAGAAGTTTTAGTGGAGAAATGTAGGTTAAAACGTGATTGCAATGCTTCAAGAGGCTAGGTGGAGAGGACAGAGACTTAAAGGGTAGAACAATCCTTCAAGACATTTTGCTATGAAGGGGAGCAGAAAAATGAATAGCCACTAAAGACGGATGTGGTGTAAAGACAGAGAATTTTTGCTAAAATGATGGAAATTACAGCATTTTTGCTACCTGGTAGAAGTAATTTTGTAGAGAGGAATTTTTTTGGTCTGTATTCAGAAAGATAAGCTAAAGATATTTCAAACACTACAGTAGCTTTCCCTAGAAGCGCCCTTGAGAGTTTGGGACTGAGCTCAAAATCACTATGAAAAGTTTATGTAACTCAGGTTCACAAATTCAAGCTCCTTGAATTTGCATTCTGAGTTATTGTATGTTTTATTCATCTATTATATATTTTATTCTTAATTGGGGGCTTAGATCTTTTGTCTAATCAATGTTATTTTAATCTGTTCACCATGACTCAAGAAATAAAATAGTATCTACTTTCAAAGAAAGCTAACATAGAAAGCAATTAATCAAATCCTATATTGACTCTTATTCAGTGTGTTACAATGCAGAAGCTCATATGCATGTTACTCAGTGGAGTTATTTTGGCACTATTGTTCTTTTAAAAGGGTAAATGTCATGTGTGGGAAAGAACTTAGACTGACAGCTCTCACAATGAATGTCCTTCTTTCTTATACAGTGAGTGGATACAGTACAGAAATCTGCATTCCAAACTTTACTTTCTATTCTGCCATGAGGTATAAAGTTTGTATTCCTCATATTTTTGTCTTTTAAGCAAAAATTGTATGAGATTTTTGCCCTTGGCATTTTCCCCAGAAAGGTTGTTTTCTGAAATCATTTTTTTTTTTTTTTTTTTGGGCTGAGGGCAGCAAGAGTATGGCAGAGGGATCACTAAAGAGGAAAAATGAATTTTAAAAAATACAGCAAATTTAGCCCAAATTATAGCAGTTGAAGTTCTAAAAATAAAATGACTAAAGTAGTATGCCCTAGTCTCCTTAAGTTCGAAGAACACTCTTAAGAGGCTATCTCCAGGAGTTTATTAATCTGTTTCAAACTTGGGGCCCCACTTATTTAGATTTTTTTTTTTCCTTTTTGTCTTTTTTCATGTCCGGCAACGGATCGCAACCCTCAGTGTTGCGCCCGTACCGGACCGGGACCGGCAACGGGATCGCAACCCTCGGTGCTGCGCCCGCACCTTGCTCAGCCAGTGAGCGGCCGGTCTCTATGTGGGATCCGAACCCTCGGCAGGAGCGCCACTGCACTCCCAAGCGGCGCACTGTAGCAGTGCGCCACCGGGCCGGACCAAGATTTTTCTAAACTAATCTAATTTTTCCTATGCTTCATTCATGTATGTTATGGGCTCTTAGATGTTCACAGAAAAAGGAAAAAAGAAACAGTAATGTGGATTAGTGGACAAGGCAAAGATGCAGTTCTCAGTTTTCATAAGCAGATAAATTATGGGTGAGCAAGTTCAAAAAAATGTACCTTCTTTATTTTGAATTATTGAGAAAAATGGGTGCTTTATATAAGTCTAGGAAACATAAATTCTGTGGTCCTGGACTTATAAAGAAAATTAGCACTGTAAGCCGAACATTTATAACTGTTATGCAAGGGTCACAGAAAATCTTATCTCTTTATAGTACCAAAAATCTTAGATATATATATACTATTTTGTCTATCAATTCCTCTTTAGGGGTTAGGTCTTCGGGCAATCATCACACATAAACATATTTGAGATTATGAATTTGTCTTACAAATTTTAAAAATTGATAACTGTGGTTAGTTAAGTAATGGAATAACATGGAACATTCTCAAATTTTGTTTTCAAGAATATTTTTATATCAATGAAATGGGAAAAATGGTAAGTGAAAATGTTGCATATGATATCATGGTGAAATAACATATCATTAAATTACTATTGATCTTGGTCGTAAGGATAAACACATTTTTCTTTTTACATGTTTCTGTGTTTTTCAGAGTTTTACAGGGAGGTTATTATTTTAAGTTGAAAAGAGGAAACTGTTGAAACAGCCAGTTAGGATATAGTTAAATAGGCATAAACTGTAAGGTGAATATTGTGGTTAGGTTAGAATAAACTCATCAAATTTGATGATGGTAAATTTAGAGCATTAGTTTTCAGTTTTCTCCAACAGAAGAATACGTTGTACAAATAAAAAATATCTCCCATGGCACCCCAATAAAGCAATAAGTGAGATAATAACTGAACACATAAATATTTAATTTTGCAAACTTGCAATCTCCTCTTCCCTTCATGTTTTCCCATTCTGTCTCCCTTTCTTCTTCCTTCCTTTCTTTTTAGGAACTTTGATATTTAAAACTTGAGGTGTTTGGCTGAGTCAGTAGACAAATCTGTGTAACTAACTGGAGTGTAAAATGTTATGACTGTAACTTCTTTTCACTGAACTGGTTACTGGGACTCATTGGGATAAATTGATATATCATTGACAGAATAGTAGGGAAGGGCAATAAGGCCCTTCATTCAAGAGTCATTTGTCATTCCAGTAATGTAAAAAAAGGAAGGGGGTGGAGGAGAGAAGAAAATTAAGGTCCTGATTTCCGAACTAAATTGAGCTGAATGGCCAAGAAGGACTATTCAACATATGATAGTGAAGTAAGTGGCAGACAGTGGGTGTGTCAAATAGTAGACTCTCTGATAGCGTGCTTTTGCTCTGGGGAAGTGTATGCCTGAGAGACAGAGGGAACTTCTGCTGATCTGAATATGGCATATGTGCGTGTTATACCTGGGCAGAGTTGAGGTTAGAGCACCCAAATTATTCACATGCTATATTCTGACATGGGACATCCCATTCATATTTAAAATTAGCCAAATTAGAAATGTTAGAGTTGTAGTAGGGCCTGTTCCTTGTAAACCCCCAATGCACCTGTGAGAAATCCTATGTTACATAGAACACAATCTGAAAACTACCAATTTACGTCATTGACTCAGTTATATTTAAATTAGTATACATGAATATCAGTGTGCTTTACTAGCTAAAATTGCATAGTGTTTCATTGACAGATGAGCTACCAAATGGAATTGAGAGAGCCAACGAAAGAAGAGGAAAAGATCCTGGTATTATGCAACCCATATAAAAAGTTTTGGATGGTAAGAGTGGTGAACTGTTTAAATGCTTTTCATACGAGGGTACTTCAAAAGTTCATGGATTCATATTATTTTTCCACAGACTTGTTGAAGTGCCCTGTTACTTTCATTAGGTAAATACTCATTGAGTGTCTTACCATGCCCAACAAACTGTGCCAGTCAATGGAAGCAAAAACAATAAATAAATAAACATCTATTTTTATCTAGAGTTCAGTCATTTAATTTTAAATTTACAATTGGGTAGAGCAATATGCTCGATCAACCACATTAAAGAAAAATTTTCTACTCAAATCATGGAGAATTTTTAGGGTCACTGAAATTTATTGCTGGCACAAACTAATATGTATTTGACTTAAAATGCAAATTATTTAAAATAATAAATGCCACAATGAATCTAATAACATGAAGAACTAGAATTATCTCACCTTTTAGCTGAGGATAATTGAAAATGAAACAAATCTTAACTTACATATTTGTAAGCTCAAAGATCATTACACACCATAGGACAGGCACAATTACTACTGTTTGGGATTGTTTCAAGAATGTTATTTGAAATTTTCTATTTTTTATTTCTACTTGAGACATTACATTTTACCTAAATGAAAACATAAAAGTACTACAGACATCTGTTCTAGCCATATTTTATGTATGATATCACATCAAACCCACATAATTAGCATAAAACTGGTTAATAATCATAGATTCCTACTGCATAAGAAGTTATTTTAAATTTAAACAAAGAATGTGACTCAAGATAATATTTTCAGAAATATAATTCTGAACATGTTGTGATATCACATCAAACCCACATAATTAGCATAAAACTGGTTAATAATCATAGATTCCTACTGCATAAGAAGTTATTATAAATTTAAACAAAGAATGTGACTCAAGATAATATTTTCAGAAATATAATTCTGAACATGTTAAACTTAAAGTATATGATTAGTATTAACCAAATTATTATAACACCATAAAACAAGTATTATCTACTACTATTTCATAAAGACCCACCATAAGGATAGTGTTTTAATAGTTTCAAAACACTATCATGATAATTTCAAAATACTATCACATTATTTCCTCTGAAAAGTACCAGGTCAGCCATGGATGAACATTAATGGTTTGATTTGAATTAAATAAAATATTTTTCCCGAATTACATGTTATTTTAGTGTCTGTCTTTCCCATATATAGTAGCCTGTTTTAAGAGTTTGGAAATTATGTACTACCTATTCCAATCATGTGGGCCTGTATTTAATTTGCCACAAAGTTGTGTAACACAGAGTCCATCCACATAGTCACCAGTAGGGCCTGGTACTCATTAGATATTTGTTTGCTTGTTTGTTTTATACTAATAAATGAAACAGAGAGTGTCTAAATTTCAGCATGATAGCATTAGTTGGAAGATTATGGAAAAGATAATACTTTTGAAAAATAAAGTCTGGACTCTCACTTCTATCTGTCTGATCAAATACAAATTCCAATAAGAGGAAAGTTAAGAATCCATTGAGGCATTTGCTGTGATACAGACAAATAAGTATTTTAATATGTTTATGGTTTAAGTTGGTAAGAAATATGACTAAAGGACAAGAGATGCTAAAAAAAAATAACAGGCAGAATTGAACCGAAAGAGAATATGACTAAAGGACAAGCGATGCTAAAAAAAATTAACAGGCAGAATTGAAACAAAAGAGACATTATAAAATATAAATTGAGATCTAAATTTCAAGAATTGTTAGTCAGAAGGTTAGAAACAGCTAAATATACTAGTATATTTTATTATCTTCTTCTCAGGTTGTTGGCATGGGTAACCTGAAGCAGGCTCAGAAAATTGAAAATTTTTATATTCAGATTGAGAGAGAAAATTTTTTAAAATTTAATTTAATCTTATTTTGTCAATATACAATGTGGTTGATTATTGTGGCCCATTACCGAAACCTCCCTCCCTCCCCACTTTCCCCCTCCCTCCCAACAATCTCCTTTCTGTTTGCTTGTCGTATCAACTTCAAGGAATTATAATTGTTGTGTCTTCTTCCCTCCCCCCCAGGTTGTTTGTGTATTTATTTATTTATTTATTTATTTTTAGCTCCCACAAATAAGTGAGAACATGTGATATTTCTCCTTCTGTGCCTGACTTGTTTCACTTAATATAATTCAACAAAGAAAAAAATTGTAAGAAAAGAAAATAAACAAACATCTGCATTTATGTCACTGTTCCACTAAAATTTTATATTTACAGACTCCAACTTTCGATGGTCTGACTTAATGATTTTTTTTTCCAATAGGTCTCTTAGGATATTAAATGCATTTTCAATTTACGATATTTTCAATTTGCATTGGGATTACTGAGAGGTAACCTCATCGTAAGTCGAGGAGCATCTGTATGTGTTTGTGTGCATGTGTGTATATAAAGACACTAAGAATAAAAGTTTAAACATTTTTACATTTTATTCTATCATAGAATAAACAATAGCAAAGGAGCTAAAATCTCTGAGCTCTGGTAGGAAATCAGAGAGAAATTTTTTTAATAAGGTGTAGTACAATATTAAAGCAATAAACCTGTGATTTTATAAGGTACAACAGAAGTAATTCTCTGTGTGCCTAGATGTTCTAGAAACTTAGTCATGAGATAACTTATGGGAAAGAGGAAAACGGTAGAAGATGTTATAGACAAAGCCAAACGAACTTACTCAGTGGTAGTCTTTGCCCCAAACATCAGTAGTCACCAATCCAAGTTTCCATGTCCAAATGGACTTGGGACACTGACTTGACCCAGGCCCACACACACATTTCATTTCATCAGGGACATATAGGCCAGTAGTTCACAAACTTTTGCGATGTCTCAGTTACCTCTGAAAATCTGATGCTATCTATAGAGGCTTCCCGTGTAAAATGAACTTCTTAAAATATTGGTCTCAAATGAAAATCCCTTAAGATAAGCAGTGGCATTGCTCAAAGTTAGATGGTTGACAGGATTGTGGCTTTAGATAATTGCCCTGATCAGTAGGTTGTATCCTCTGTGGGGAAACAGAATTAAGACCATGACCTAAATGGATTTTCATATGTGTATCATTCGTATTAAGCAAAAAAATTTTGTCAGTATCTGTGGGGTTTTTTTTGGTCTTTCATGAGGTTCCTCTATAAATAAATAGCTAACTGAAAGAAAGGCATGTTTGCATATTATTACACTGATAGGGTTCAGGAATTTGGCGGTGGCAGCAGGGAAAAGAAGCTACCTTTCACTCAAAAACAGATTTAATAAGTTAGCTTTGGCTACTGGCTTCATTTGTTTGTGTGGTGTACCTTGTGAGAGAAATATTCTTTGAACTCCTCACTTTATTCCCATTCATTTTGATTTTAGAAATTAAAATTTCTTATAAATCATACATAATCCTCAGATTGTTAATTAAATATTTTAGTTTTATGTACCTGTTAAGGTTATATTCTATTGTAGGTGATTTAGAAAGGGAAAAAGAAATTTAGAAAGAGAAAAGAATAAAGACTGAATGCCACCTAAGACACAGACAAACTACCTACAGTAGTCTGGATGGGTGGCTAGTCAAGGGTTACTCGTCACTTATCCAATGGTATCATTTGGTGAAAGGAGTCTAACTTTCCTGACACTTGAATAAATCTCCAAACAGAATTATTTAGAAGAACTGCATTTACTTTCATTAGAAATAGGAAGAGAGACTTGCTACTCTGTGCAGTTGTTTTGAAATTGCTTACCCCCATCTTCCTGTGCATCAAAAAAAAGGTGATGCGTGTTTGTGTGTACCTACTGTACTCTTTTATTTGAGATTCTGATGATTCTGGTTTCCATATGCTATTGCTTTCTTTATGTGAACATACTGCATTTGTGATGTAGCACTACTCAATGAGAATAATTTCAGTTTGTTTTCACATTAAACAGTGTACAAAAGTGTAGAAGACCATTTGTACCAAAATGTTGGATTTATTTTATCTTATTAAACATCAATTATGTTGAATTATTCTCCAACAAAGTCAAAGAAGTCTTTCTTCTCCAGAATTGAGGATCATAGGTAGAATTCCATTTGCTAGACTCTACTATGTTGTTAAAAAGATTATGCTGTTTACATTGACATATGAATTAAAATAATAGAGACAAAATAATGTACATAGATGTTTAAATCAGCAAACACTGTATACACACACACACATATTATTGGCACATTTTAAACACACCTTAGATCTGGGCAATAACAGGTGGAGGCTAAACTAATCATTCAAGAGTAGGGTAAATTCTTGAATTTAAAGCCACTAATTTGATTAATGTGAGAATGTTGGGACATACTTTAATCCATTTGATACTAAAAATGAAAATCAAAAATATCCATCTAATGGAGTTTGGGTGTGTTGTCCCCTCCGAAACTCATGTGGAAATTTGATCCCCAGTGTGGCAGTGTTGGAAACTGATTGAGTCATGGGGACGGATCCCTCATGAATGGATTAATGCTCTCCCTGGGGGAGGGGGCAGTAATGAGTGAGTTCTTGCTCTATTAGTCCCTGCAAGAGCTTGTTGTTTATAGGACCCTGGCACCTCCTCTCTCTCTCTTGCTTCCTCTCACCATGTGATCTGCTTGTACCTGCCAGCTGCCTGCCACTTTTCCGCCATGAGTAGAGGTAGCCTGAGGTCCATGCCGGATGCAGCTGTCCCAGAATCATAAGCTAAATAAACCTCTTTCCTTTATAAATTACCCAGTCTCAGGTAATTCTGTTATAGCAACACAAAATGGACTAAAACAACATCATAGATATAAACATCCAGTAGCACCTACTTTTAGTAAAATTTTAGTGGGATCAGCCATCAGATTTGCCCGACATGATGGGTTTCTCAGGATGTGGGACTTTGAATACCCAAACCAGGACAGTTCTGGTCAAACTGGACAGCAGGACATCTTATGTTATTTTATTTAACATAATTAAATTAACATAATAAGTTATTGCCAAAAATGAAAAAAAAACCACTATTATTAATTTTATTTGTTATACCTATGGAATATTTATTTGTAAAATTAAGCTAATGGATCTAGTTTTATCCTTTAATTCTCTAGATCACTTCAAAACAACACTGGGTTTCAAGAGAGCCTCAGAATTATTCACCAAGCACATCTATCAGGAATATAAATAAATATCAGTATCTGTCCCCATTTTATAGAAATGGTAAAAAAACTACTTTGAAATATCGAAGTCTATATATAATAGGGCCTGGACTTGAATATAAATCTGGGTCATACATCCCATCTCTATGAAATATGTACCAAATAATCCTGAACACAACAAGTACAATGTCCTGAGTACCATCTCCAAAACATTGTTGCCATCTGACTGGCATGTGTCATTGACATGGGATCTTAACTCTTTCAATCTTTACATGGAACCTAAGTATCACTCTGGTCTTGCCCATGTTTCATGTTTTCTGTAACTCCTCTCAGATTAATATCCTTGCTGCAGTTCCTGCTGTACCGTACATCATTTCTGCTTCTCTTTAAAAATGTCAACAAGGTACTAATAAAGTAAACACTGGTCTAGAACTGAGAATTTATGACTATCCTCAGGTAATATAAATTGCCTAAGTAAATCCCTGGGATAATTCAAATGTTGCTTCTGTTAGTAAATGTTGTTACTAGAATTCAGACCCTTAGATTGACCTTTTGTGCTACCTTGAAAGCAAAAATTTTTAATTGAGGGAATGTGAAATTTATCATATAGTTTGGATAACCATTTGCTATTTAGTTTAACTTAAACATATGAAAAAATTTACTGAACTTGTCTCATTAGTAGGAAGTTGAAATATCCATGGGAAAAGTATAAGCAAACTTTTTCATTTTATAATGCTTTTTAATGGCCTATAATCAAAGTACAATCAGCTAGCTAAATAAGACTCTATTAGCTTGTTTGTTTGAGTTCTAAACAAAGGGTAATGTAATTGCTAAGTTTTCTTCCCTACTGCAGATATTAGCCAGGCATGGGGTTTTTTTTTTGTTTGTTTGTTTGTTATTTATTTATTTTTCATCAAAGCCAATCATTGTAGACAGTCAGTCTGACCAAAGAGCATTAAAAAGATTTCTCTTCAGTAATAAGGGCTTTTAAAAAATTTGCCTGCATTATATTAAATACTCTTTAAGCTCTCTTATTCAATTTGCCTTTGAAAGTTCTGTAGTACTAAATCATAAGGAGACATTTCTCAAGAAACTAGAAACTCACTGAGCAATGCAAAACTATAGATGAAGACATACAAGCCATATTTGGGGGTTAGAATTTCTCAAGGCCTTTACTTAACAAAACAAAGTGCTGAGATGAGTTTATCGCTGTTTTTCAGGAATGTTTGTCACAAGCATTTTATGGTATCAGAGGATTTTTTTTTTCTCTTATTACTAGTCAGTGAAATTCTATTATCCAATGCTATCAATTTTGATTTAGCAATAACTTGTTTGTTCCCTTTGTCATCTGAGCTCTCTGATATAGAAGCTAGCAAAGGTGCAGCCTGCAGTCAAATTACAAAGATTGGAAAATGGAATTGAGTTTTTATTTTATTTTATGCAAAAAGTATCTAAATAGCTGTCAAAATGGCAGAGAACTACAAGCTTCATGGAGCTTATTTGATTTGCACTTTGCTTATAAACATTGTAAAGGGTTATCAACTAAAATATATTTAGAGACAATGTGTGTTTTGGGATTTGTAGCAACAAAAACATTATTAGAACTTGAAAATCTTTTTTTATGGTGCTGTTTACAATTCATATAATTACACAATTATCCATTAATGAGAATCATTGATACACACTAGGAAAGAAACTTGAAATAATCCCATTCAGCCTTCATACTTTGATGAAGAAATTGAAGTTCAGAAAACAGGCAATTTTGGGGTAACATCAGTTAGTAGGGCCATAAATAAAACCTACTTCCCCTGTTTCTACATAGACATCTCACAACTTACAGCACATTTTTCACATAAAGGAGTGAAAACTAACAAGAATAAATATTTAAAAATTAAAAATTTTAGTACTATTTAAGAAACTCTTTCCTTCCAAAAACCAAATTGTGTTGGAATGCTTATGCTATTCCAACATAGGTTGTAAGTTCATAGGATCTATGAACTCAGAATTTTAAAAATAAAGGATTCAATTTGTTCAGTGTTAACCATGTTTGAACCATTTCAATTCTTTCCCAACCTCTTTTACATAAACGTGGTGTGAATGGTATTTGAAAACCAAAATTGAACATGTAATCAGAGAGTTTGTTTGAATTCTATCTCAGCCACCCATCAGCAGTGATTCTATCATTATTTCAATCAAATAATCTCAGAATGCATGGTGTGTGTCATATCCCTGTCCTTGTAGATGCGGACCTTTACACAGTAGAGGGATGAGAGACACAATAGGAAGGGTGGATTGGAAAGATAAATTGTGCTATGCAAAAATATATGCTATGGGAGGAGGGATATAGCAAGGAAGGAGAATGAGGAGTGTTGAAAGCTTAGGTATTGAATTTTAAATAGGTTATCCTAAGATATTCACAATGAGAGGTGATATTCTAACAAAAATCCAACAGAGATAAGAAAGCTAGCCATTGATATATCTGAAGAGTTACCCTACCTGACTTCAAATTATATACAAAGCTATTGTAACCAAAACAGCATGGTACTGGCATAAAAATAAATACTCAGACCACTGGAGCAGAATTGAAAACACAGAATCCACCCCTCGGCTTACAGCTATCTGATATTAGACAAAGGCAACAAAAGTCCACATTGGGGAAAAGACTGCCTCTTCAATAAGTGGTGCTGGGAAAACTGGATATCCATATGCAGAAGAATGAAACTGGATATGCACCTCTCACCATACACTAAAATCAACTCAAAATGGATTAATATGCAGAAGAATGAAACTGGATATGCACTTCTCACCATACACTAAAATCAACTCAAAATGGAGTAAGACTTAAGTATAAGACCCAAAACTGTAAAATTACTAAGGGAAAATATAGGTGAAACACTTCAGCAATTAGGTCTGGGCATAGACTTTATGAACATGAGCCTGAAAGCACAAACAACAAAATAAAAAAAGTAAACAAATGGGACTATATCAAACTCAAAAGCTTTTGCACAGCAAAGGAAATAATGAACAGAGTGAAACGACAACCTATAGAGTGGGAGAAAACTTTTGCTAACTATGCATCTGACAAGGGATTAATATCCATAATATACAAGGAATTCAAGCAATTACACAGTAAAGAACCAAATAACCCAATTATAAAATGGGCAAAGGAGCAGAATAGACATTTTTCAGAGAAAGACATACAAATGGCTAACAGGTACATGAAAAAATACTCAACATCACTAGTCATCAGGGAATTGCAAGTTAAATCTACACTGAGATACCATCTCACCCCAGTTAGAGTGGCTATAATCAAAAAGACAATGAATAACAAATGCTGATGAGGGTGTGGGGAGAAGGGAACACTCCTACACTGTTGGTGGGACTGTGAATTAGTACAACCACTATGGAAAACAGTATGGATAGATACTCAAACAACTATAGATAGATCTTCCATACGATCCAGCAATCCCAGTTCTGGGTATATACCCAGAGGAATGGAAATCATCATGTTGAATGGATACCTGCACTCCCATGTTCATCGCAGCTCTATTTACAATAGCCAAGATATGAAACCAACCTAAGTGTCCACCGATGTATGACTGGATAAGGAAACTTGTATATATACACCATAGAATACTACTCTGCCATAAAAAAAGAATGAAATTCTCCCATTTGCAACAACATGGATGAGCTTGGAGAAACTTACGTTGAGTGAAATAAGCAAAGCACAGAGGGATAATTACCACATGTGCTCATAAGTGGAAGCTAAGAGAGAAGGAAGGAAAGAAAGACCACAGTGGTGCGTTGGACTTGCAAAGGGAGAGAACATACCTAGGGATACAAAGTGGAGTTGGGGGGAAAGGAGGAGGGAGAAGGAGGATGGGGATAATTAGGTGGGGTACACGGGGTACACTCGCAGTTTGTGGTAATGGGCATGCTGCCAGTATGGATCTGGCTTTCACATCTTGGGCATGAGGGGTGACAATTAGCTTTGTATCTCATGAATGTTCATAACTAATAAAAAAATTAAATGAAGAAACAGTTAAGTTCACATACTCTGAGGAAGGAGTGACCGAATCTATGAGAAAGAAATAAAAATACTATTTTTCTTAGAGGCTTGTTTGAAAACACCATGAGAAGTGTAAGAAAGCACTATGTAAGCTCTAAAGCACTATATCCATAAGTCGGAATTTTAAAATTATTATTGAGACTAATATTATGATTAGAAGGTAAAACTAAAATGTGAACATTTCTTAGACTCAGTAACAGGGTGCTGTGAACAGTTATAATGATTTGATGCTCTTGGCACTTTGCCCTTAGCTGATGATTTTATCTCCAGGCCTTCTCTCTTTAAAGAATTTGATTTACTCAGTCTAAGAGATTCACAGCTCAGCGCTCACAAATTAAAATAGCAACTAATTAACAGACCAGATAAGACTGCAGATCTACCTTCTTTTTGTTGTTGCAGTCACAGGACATTTTTTTTACATACACAGATGACTAGTTGCTGTGACTTGTAAAATGTTTTCAAGCTGCTTTAGTGATTTACTTATGCTCCTTTAACACCTTTAAACAATAATAACCACCAAAAAAAAAAAAAAAGCTGGACCACACTTTGCAAACACATTCATAGCTTCATTTTCACTTACTTTTTCATTAGCATACAGCTGGTAAAACACATTGCAAAGTTTTTTGTTTGTTTTGTTTTTAAATATTATTTTGATTTCTCCACCTGATAATCTTAGGAAAGAAGGAAAGCTAGCTGAAAGTTAGCAGAATTCTTTTTTTGTTTGCTTGTTCTCAATTCATGGAATCTTTCAACCCAAATCATCACCATCCAAAATATTTACCTCACACCAGGTGATTACATTACCTTTTAAATCCCTGTGCAAAGCAAGGTGAAAGGATGGTGTTCCTTTTACCACGGTAGAAATTGAAATGGAAGCTTTCTATTTGATTTCTATAAGTACCAGTGACATAAAAATGTACCTCAATGCTGTCATTACCAATTTAGTCATCCTTTGGACAACGTGGTGTGAGATAAAACTGTCAGACTTGAGATAAAGCAATTCATTCAAATTATGACCACCCTCTACTGTTTTCTTTCCTCTCGCCTTACCTCTCCTCTTTCTTACCTCTTTCTCCTTCTCACTTAAGTAACCTCAGTTTGAATCACAACTTCACCACTTACCAAATGTAAATGTGGACTAGTCATTAATCCTCTCCAGAATAATCTCTAGAGAAATCCTCAGATTCCACTTCTCTTAGAATAAGGATAATATATACTTCGGAGAAGCATATGTTCAACTCTTCTATTCTTTGGTTATTTTCGGTTGGTTTCTTTCTTATTATTGCACTGTAACAGTCGTTTATCTATTCTGGATGTAAGTCTAGTATTCCAGTGTGTGGCTTTTCTTCCCCTTTACTTAACAGCAGAGAGGAAAGCCAAGGAAAATTTGGGGGTGATAAAAATATTGTATATTTTGTGATATACACTGCATATATTTATCAGAACGAATTGTTTTAGTCTCTTTCTGTTGCTTGTAACAGAATACCTGAACCTGGGTAATTTATGAAGAAAGAAAATTTATTTCTTACATTTTTAGAGGCTGGGTAGTCCAAAGACAAGGGAACACATGCAGTGAAGGTCTTGTTCTTGGTGGTGACTCTGTAGTGATACAGGTATTATATAGCAAATTGCCTGAGCAAAAGAGAGCTAATCTCTTCACTTGCTCTCATTTTGTCTTTTTTTCCCCCTTTGTTTTTACATTTATTTTATTTTTATTTTTTTAAGATAATGTTTCCCATTCACATTTTATGTAATGTGATAATCAAATGGAAGTATTCATGATATCCCTTTTCCTTTTTTCTGGTTTCAATTGACTTTTATTTATTTATTTTTTATTACACATACATGTGGGATACAACACTGATTTTCAGTAATTGTGTACAATGTGTGGTGCTCAGATCAGTATAGTTAGCCTATTCATCATTACAATACGTAATCATTCTTGTGTCTGTCGACCAATTCCTCATTAGCCCCCGTCCTGATCCGCTCCCCTCCCCTTTTCCACCTCTAGTTTTCTAAAAGTTCATTGTATTACTGCGATTGTTGTTTCTTTCTTTCTCTCTGTCTCTCTTTATTGCTCGTTTTTTTTTTAATGGATTCAGCTCCCAGTTATGAGTGAGAACATGTGATATTTTTCTGTACCTGGATTGTTTCACTTAGGATAATATTCTCCAGACTCATCCATGTTATTGCAAATGGTAGAATTTCATTCTTTTTTATGGCTGAGTAGTATTCCATTGTGTATATATACCACAATTTCCTCATCCAGTAGTCCATTGATGGACATTTAGGTTGTTTCCATCACCTAGCTATTGTAAAGTGAGCTGCAATAAACATGGGAGTGCAGGTATGCCTTCAACCTGATGTTTTCCAATCCTCTGGATATATCCCCCGGAGTGGAATTGCTGGATCATATGGAAGTTCTATCTGTAGTTGTATAAGGAACCTCCATGCTTTTTTCCATAATGGCTGTTCTAATTTACAGTCCCACCAACAGTGGCAGGAGGGTTCCTCTCTCTCCACATCCTTGTCAGCATTTGTTATTCACTGTCTTTTTCATAATAGCCAGTCTGATTGGGGTGAAGTGATAACTCAGAGTGGTTTTGATTTGCATTTCCCTAATTATTAGTGATGTTGACTTGTTCTCATTTTAAAGCCATCAAAACCACACCTACTACTGCACATTAAACCATGAATGAATTAATCCATTCAGGAGGGTACAGTCCTCATGATCTAATCACCTCTTCGAGGCCTCACCTTTCAATTACCATAGTAGGATTTCCCACTTTCTTAATACTGTTACAATAGGGATTAAGTTTTAATAAGTTTTGAGAGGACAGTCAATCCACAGCACTTATCAAATTATATATTTAAAATAGATTAATTTTATGAAATTAAATCTTAAAGCTATTTTTTTAAAAAATAGGCATGAGTTGGCAGTTTAAAAATAAGGGACTATTTCCTATATATTTCATGTTGACTTGCTCTCATTTTAAAGCCATCAAAACCACACCTACTACTGCACATTAAACCATGAATGAATTAATCCATTCAGGAAGGTACAGTCCTCATGATCTAATCACCTCTTCGAGGCCTCACCTTTCAATTACCATAGTAGGATTTCCCACTTTCTTAATACTGTTACAATAGGGATTAAGTTTTAATAAGTTTTGAGAGGACAGTCAATCCACAGCACTTATCAAATTATATATTTAAAATAGATTAATTTTATGAAATTAAATCTTAAAGCTATTTTTTTTAAAAAATAGGCATGAGTTGGCAGTTTAAAAATAAGGGACTATTTCCTATATATTTATTATTTAAATATTATAAGTATATAGCTATAAATTACATATAAGTAGGCACTGATTCCAAATGTCCATGATGTTGAATAAATAAATTCAGCACCACAATATCAGGTAATTAAATATATTCTACCTCCTTCCCCTATTTATGAGAATCTTTTGCAGGGATATGTCAGAGGGAGATCTTTGTTCTCTCCTAAGCAGTGTGATCCAGGAAGAAATATAAGTGTGATAAAGTGGGGTTTTAAACAATGATTATCAATAACAATCCTAAACATAGAGTACGAAGGTGGCCTTTTTTATATAGCCACTTCAGCCAAGTTTTATTACTGTTTAAAGTGATGAAAATTTTCTCAAAATATCTCTGGCAGTTTATCATAGTGATTACAAATACATCTTGGATTTGAGCCCTGGATCCAACACTTTCTAGTTAATAAACTGAAGATATGTGTTTAACATCTCTGTTCCTCTGTTTCCATGCCTCTCTTGTAGGCTTTTCGTAAATTTTAAATACATTAGTGTATATCAGGATCTTTCAGAAAGACCTGTAAGATTCTAAGTAATAAATTCCAGTTTATTTTTCTCAAAACAAATATCTCAATTGCACATAGCCACACTCCAAATCATATGCGCTTTTACTTATTACCAAACTTTTCTCTGCTGTAAAAGTCTGTCTTTGCAAGAAGTATTTTCACACTTAGGACTTAGCCAGGAAGGTTTAATAATAATTCTGTACAGATTAACTCATGTTATTTTACAAACAACCCTGTGAACAAGGATCAATCCCTTTGACAGAAAATGAAACTGAGATAATTTAAAGGAATTACTGAAGACCACTGAAATCGTAACTGAAGGAGCTTGGACTCAAACTCAGGTCTCCCAATGTCAAGTCAATATTTTTGTTAGTAAGCACTATTTTCTGACCTGAAGGCCAGAAACCAATACCGTTTTTGTTAGTTTGCTGTATTTGCCTGGGTTTCCTCAGGGAAAAGCAAAAGCAAAAAGAAAGAACAAAAGTCTGCACACACAAATTTTTTTTTTTTTTAGAAATAATCGGGAAGGAGGGAGGGAAAATATGAGTGGTGTCTTTCTTGGTTTGCTGTATTTGCCTGGGTTTCCTCAGGGAAAAGCAAAAGCAAAAAGAAAGAACAAAAGTCTGCACACACAAATTTTTTTTTTTTAGAAATAATCGGGAAGGAGGGAGGGAAAATATGAGTGGTGTCTTTCTTGGCTGACCACAGCATGCAATTGCACTGTCTCATGGGATGTCTTCTGAGCGGCGATATGTACTGCTGCATCTCCGAACAAGCAGAAAATTCATTTTTCTGCTTTTCCCCTCTCGTCTTTCTGTTCTCTTTGATCAATACCTGCCCTCTGGGTTATTTATTTCTCTGAGCTTCCAGTTTGCTTCACCTGGCATCCCCAGGCATCTAAAGGACAGGCCAGAGCAACTGTGATTACTCCCTGGCTACAGAGAAGGTAAAGCAATCTCCCTTGACCAGTTACACTCCTCATAGTGTATCTTGAGTTATAGCAACTATGACTTCAATAGTTGAGCCCATGTAGGCGTAACAAGACAAGCCAGTGGGAGGGCTACTGTTCTCAGAAATCAAGGCAAGTGGGCCAGTCTGGGATAGTGCATAAACAGAGTCTACTAAACTAACGTAAGACTTATTGGCATCATGGCTTGTATTCCGTCTTTCTGATGCCAGGCTGCCTCCTTCACAAAGCTTTCTCTTATTTTTGATATTACTGTCATCATAGGTTAAATTGGTTACATCAGTAGATCAAAATGAAGCACGGGTTCATGGTATTCCAACAACACTTTAGTTCTTGCAGTATACACTTTAAACTGCTTGGTGCAGCATGTAAGGCCAATCACAATCTAGCCTCAACTTACCATTTCAGTCAGATCTTCTCCCAGTATCAACAATCTACACTCCTAAACATACCCTTTGTTCCATCCATACCAAATATATTATCAGATAATAATCAGTTGAGAATCTCAGTGTTTTCCAACCTGAACATTTATTTCTCACTCACAGCAGTGTGGGTTATTTTCGGCTCAGCTGAATTCAGCTGGGTTCAGTTAGTTTTAGACAGATTCAGCTTGGCTTGGCTGTACCAGCTTCAGATCTGCTCTATTTATCTTTTCATTCTGTAACCTTGGTATACAGAACAGCCACTATCTATGATTTTCTTATGTACAGGCATGAAAGTCAGAAAGGGATGTAGAAACATAGGATGCCTTTCAAAGTTCTTTCTCTTGACAGTCTCATTCATACTTGTGCTTTGGCCAAATAACATTACATGGCCAAACCCATATCAATGGCTCAAGAAATATTCTTTATCCACATTGAAGCAATAGCAAGGATGTGGGAAGGAATGGAAATTTGTGAAAAAGAATACAATGAAATCAGCTCCCAAATATATCACTTTCCTTTATGCCTGTGTTTCTTTTATCTTACTGCCTGTTATATCTTTGAATAATGGATTCTATTGTGAGGTAGATTTATCCTTATCATTTAAGTGTCAAGCTTAGTTAAACACATGGTGTATAGACTTATGCAATTCTCAGTTTGATATGGCCCCTGCCACTTACTAACTTGTGCAAGTATTTATTTGTCTGAGCTAAATTTATTCATCTACAAAATGGACATAATACCTGATTTAGGACATTTTAAAGATTGCACATATGTATCAGCCAGGGTGGGATGATTCCTATAATAAAACAAAACAATAACAAACCAGAAAACAAATCTCAATACTTAACAATGTATAAATTTACTGCCCATTCACATAAAGTTCGATGTAGATGGGTCTGATTGGAAGTTTCTTTTCCAAGCGGTAATGCAGAGATCTAGGCTTCTTTCGTCTTGGATGTAGCCATTTTCATTACATCACAGCCAAGTTTTCCATGAAAGAAGAAAAAAACAAGAGGAAGAAACGCCAGATGTATAAATACCCAGGCCCAGAACTGCTATATGTAGATCCTGTTCACACTCTGTTGTTCAGAAGTAGGCATACAACTTCACCTACATGCAAGTGGTCTGAGGAATGTAGTGCCTGGCTAGGAGGTTGACACGGAATGAGAATAAGAATCTTTGGTGTTTGTCTCTACCACACGATGTAAAATGCATAGTCCATTGTCTGATACATATTACTCACTTAATACACACTATAGAATAAAGGTGGCCAAGTATACTGTGAAAGAAAGCATGAAAAAA
>NW_007733475.1:46824-49147 GCF_000696425.1 Galeopterus variegatus | reverse complement strand
AAAAAATGAATGAAATTAAAATTAGTAGGAAGGTTGTGAAAGTAGTTCATAGTAGATAGAGGATTAATCTAGAGATTTTAAAATTTTTGATATGTCACTGTTTAGATAAGTAATATTCGAGAGTGTTCTAATTTCATTCTTTTCATTTTGTAATATCATTCTATGTTCTTAATAGTGCTCATAATTATTTAATTAAAATGAACTAAAATTAGTGCTCTAAAAAATCATGACATTTTTATTCCCTTCTGATCCATCTAACCAACAGCAAGATGTAATTAGAAGAATGTTAGTTTGCAGTTATAAACCAAGACTGAAAACCATGCATGCCCATCTTGAATGATATTACCAATAACTGGAAGTTAGGATTAACAATTATAGACCCATATTTGTTGTTCTCAGAAAAAAAAAATATCATTATAGCTGAGTTCCCATTGCAAAGTTGCAGCAATATTTTCTTTATTATGACTTTGTTTAGACACTTCTAAATGTTTTATTTCTCCTTATTCTTGTCAGAAAAGCTAATAGGAACAACTCTTGTCCAAATGTTCACTGGTGGGCAGTCATGGGTCTTCACATTACTATTATCATTGATTAACCTATTTTATAACTTCTCTTCATGTAACATTGAGAATAATGTCGTGAGACATTGAGAAAGTTGTTTGGCAACCATTGTTTTAGAAAATGAAAGCTTTGCATGCTTTAGTCATAGGACAACTATCCATAATCCAGGAAAGTTTCCTTTGCCAAACCCTCCCTGCAGTGATTGCTAATGTTAAAAAGTGCGTGTTACCATGGAATAAACTATTAGCTAGGAAATCAAGCTATCTAAATTCTAGCACACATTCTGCTATGACCAGCTCTGTAATCTGGCCGGCTCTGTAACCCACAAGACAATACAAAGTACAAAATGGTACCGATGAAATACTGCTGCACATGTAAATGGAGTGCAGACATAAAAATGTTTGAGAGCCACTGTGCTAAGTAAGCTAAGAGAAGGCAGGTCACAGCTCAGGCTATATTCTAAACTGATGATGATACGGAGCTACATTTTCGAGTAACCTGATGTATATACGCCCCAACCTTGAAAGAAAATTGTAACACAGACCAGTCCAGTGGTTCTGTGAGAAGCAACTTTTTGCATTGTCTCATCTTCTCCTCTGTCTTTGTTGTAAACTGTCATCACTGAAAATATTCTGAGTATATATCCATATGAGCTTAAAGAGAAGAATAAATACGAAGGATTTGATAAGCAGAGAAAAGATCAAGAACTAGAAACAGCTTTTCTGCAGCTACATCCAAACAGCTACCTGTTTTGTGCTCATTACTGTGTATTTTGTTTGTTTGTTTTCCTATGGTCTCTGTATAGCTTATCAATTTATCAGACATCAGATACACATACAATATATGGCATAAAAAAAAGTTTAATTAGGTTAAACTCAGCATCATTAAATGTCTTCCATCGCACAATCATATTTTTTTCTCTGAGGAAACACCTTTGACCAAATATGTGAAGACTGTGTTTCTCAGAGTAGACATTTTCTTAGATGACACAGACTTAATTGTTTACAAAAAAAAAAAAAAAGAAAGAAAGAAACTGTGCTTTACCTATTGGTAGTTTACTTAAATAAACTGTTTATTCTCTCCACTGAACCCAAAGTTTAATATTCAGGAGCTCAGCAATTTCTTTCATCTTAAGATTCAAGTCTAACTGCAGAGCACATGTAAAGGTTGTGATAAAATGTGTAATACACAAAGGCCACAGAATGGGCATTTTTTTAGTTCAGTTGAGAGTTTAGTATATTTTTCTTTCACAATTCATGCACCACCCCCAAAGCTCTGTCACAGTTCATAACTAGTGAAGAAGCCAGAAGAAATGACACATTTGATAATAAGCAAGAAATGCATCTTTGGCCACAATTTTAAGAGGAGTCACCTCCCAAACTACGCTTCTCATAGAGTTGGACCTCGGTCCAAATGGAAGTTTGGCTGTTTGTCAGTGGCCCTTTGAAGACAACATAAAATAAAGTTTTAAATACTGTTTAAAAACATAAAAAGATTTTATCTCATCCAAATTATTTTTTGTTGTTGTTTACCCACTTATTCTCACATGAATGCCTTCCCACACTTTCAAAGTAATGCACTACCTTGAGTGAATTGTGATTGAAACACAAATTGGATGCTTAAAAGTGACTCCTTGATATACATTTTTAAAATTACTTTCTGGAGTTGCAGACCCTAGTTCATTTTCAATAGGAACTATAATTCCCAGTGGGTACTCTGCATATACACACAGACACACACACACACACACACACACACACAC
>NW_007733475.1:36862-46572 GCF_000696425.1 Galeopterus variegatus | reverse complement strand
TTCCCAGTGGGTACTCTGCATATACACACAGACACACACACACACACACACACACACACACCCCACACACAAACTAGAGACTATTTCTATAATCATTGCACTGTTAATCTCCAATTTTCCAAATGTCCAGGATCAACTCATTGAATTAGGTTCTACTTTGGAATATCTTCCTATAATACTTGGAGAGGCAAGAATACACTGCTTCTTCATTGAGACAGTTATAGTACAGAACAATTTTTAAGCATATTGCCCTTATTGCATTGTAGGCAAATTTATTTTATTCTGAAAATATTTATATTTATAGGGTCTACTTATCTATTTTGTTTTCTTCAGTGTCTTTGGGAAAGCAAAAAAGTGTATACATAAAAAAAAAATGTGTGAACTCTTCCTCCCTGTCACTGAACTCCATTTTTTATACTTCTGACAGAGCAATTGTTCTAGGGAACAAATTGATTTTGTCACTCCACAGATTAAAACCGAACCAATGGCTACCCATCACCCAGTAGAAAGGTGTCCAAACACTCTAGCACAGCATATAAGGGCCCCTGGGATCTGTAACTTACTTTCTTTGCAGTGTTCACTCTCAGTGCTTTCATGAATGAGAAACCAATGCATAACAACATGTAGTTTCCTAATTGGGTCATGCTGTTCTGCACCTCATTGCCTGTAAATTTGTTGAACATTTGACTTGAGAAACTTCTCTCTAGAGCCAACTCAAGCACCACATCTAATAGGAAGCCTTTTTGAAAGCATCAAAATCTATCCTACAATAGTTCTTCAGAAGCAGCACGGGATAATTCTTATTTTAATGTTTGAAATTATTTATCTGTGGCTACCTCATCTATTTAGCTGTGATCTTCTCGAGATAGATTCAATGTATTTATTTCTATATTCTGTACTTTGCACAGTCCAGTTTAGATAGAATAAGTTAGTTCTCTACTGAAACAGAAACAATATTTTATATACATATGTACGTGTGTGTATTTATATAAAGACATTTATTATAAGAAATTGGTTCACTTGGCCCGCATTGTTATAGAGGCTGAGAAAATCCCAGGATCTGCAGTCAGCAGGCTGTAGACCCAGGGGAGTGAATGGTATAGTTCTATTCCTAGTCTAAATGCATGAGAACCAGAACTGGTGATGTTTTCAGTCTGAGTTCCAGTCTGAAGTCAAGAGAAGACTGATGTTCCAGTTCAGAGACAGTCAGGCAGAAAGAGTGAATTCTCTTTTACCTAGCTTTTTTGTTCTATTCATGCCTTCAATGGATTGGATGAAGCCCATTTATATTGGGGAGGGCTATCTGCTTTTCTGAGCCTACCAATTCAAAGGCTAATCTCATCCAAAAACACCTTCCCAGACACAACGCAAATAATGTTTAGCCAAGTATCTGGGCACTCCCATGGCCCAGTCAATTTGATGCATAAAATTGAAAAATTTTAATATTAAATATAAGTACTCAAGTTTATAGTCAGTTAAGTATGTAAAAATAAAAAACAAAAACCATTTACTCTAAAATTGTGCTCCCGAATTCCTGTTTGAATTTTTTTTTTTTGATGAAAGGCAATTTTCAGATCTTTAGGTATTTAAAAATATAGAAACAGGTAGATAGATAAGAGTTAATCTGCAGTATACTAGAGCTTCCAGGTTTTGTGATTATTAAGTCTATGTCAGTTCTGAGAAGATCAAAACAGAGAAAAGATTCTTGAGAGCATTCATCCACCCCCATCCTTCCTGAGTATATTCTTGTATCCCGGAGCTCAAAACCTATTAGCAGAGAGAATCTGTAGAATAGCACTGTGGGCATGGGGCTAAAGAGATGTCTTCCCCACGCTCGTCATTGTACTTTCAGTGGTACATCTAGGAATATAATTTCCGGCATATGTCTGTCTCCACTTGAAGATGAAATTGCACAAAGTGTTTCACTGGAAACTAAGACCTTGAGCTCTCTGAGCATTAGAGAACAGTGCTAGAGTTACATAGAGGTAGGACAATGTGTGAAAGAAAGTCCTGACATGGCCTCACCTCAAGGCAGATATGCTTTGTTAAACATTATTAACAACAATAATATGTACTACTACTAATGACAATAAATAGCTAATAGCTTATGTGTATAAACATATTACCATGGGCACATGTGGTGCTAATAACTTTGTACATATTATTTATTCTATGATTTGGGTAACATTATTAATAATATTTAGAGAAGAAACTGAGGTTTAGAAAGCTCAGGCAACCTGTCCACAGAAATAGATGCAATAAATGGAAAAGGCAAGATTTTAACCCAATCTGACTATGATTTCAATTTCTTAATGTCTTTTCAACTCAGGTGAAGAAGCTGTTCACATAATGGTATTCAATATGACTATTTAAATAGAGAAGCTTATCTAGAGAAGATATCAATATATGACAATAACAATAAGTTTCTTTCAAATTGATAAAAATGACTAACCTTTGGAGAGAATGACTAAGCCACACTTCTCAAATGAGAACTAAACTTGACTAAGCCAAACTTCTCAAATGAGAACTAAACATAGTTTAAAGTGTTTATTTACAAAGTTTGGAGATTCTGTTATAATCACACAGTCTTTTCTCCAGAAAACTAACCCTTAATGGGTATGCTTAAGTCAGGCAAGGCATTCTTTTCTCTACTCAAAATTGATCTGTTTCNTAAAAAAAAAAAAAAGGAGGGGGTGGGGGAAAAAAGAAAAACATAATAATTGTTTTAGGTAAAATTTGAAAAGAAAAGAGCATTCTTATTAGGAGATGGAACTGGAGTCAGATCCTTCTGGGACAATTTTGTCAATAGTACCTTAGGAGTAACTCAACAAAATTGTTGCAGACTGTATTGACCCATTTCTGGTGCTTAAAACAGAAAAAACTGAAACTGGGTAATTTACAAAGAAATGAAGTTTACTTCTTACAGTTTTGGAGGCTGGGAAGTACAAGGTCCAGGGAACACATTTGGTGAGGACCTTCTTTGGTGGTGCTGACTCTTCACAACAATGCAGTGTATCACTTGGCAAATGGCCTAAGCAAGAGTGAGTTAACTGTCTCAGTCACTATCCTTTGTAAAGCCATCAGAACCACACCCATTACTCAGTGAATGGATCAATCCATTCATGAAATACAGTCCTCACAATGTAATCACCTCTTAAAAGCCCAACTTTAAATTACCATGATTGGATTTTCTACCCTCTTAAAACTGTTACAATGGAGATCAAGTTTCAATACATGAACTTTTGGGGGACACTTTTAACCCTTAACACACACCTTACAATCTAATTGAATAGTGTTTAAAGTTGTTTTATATTTGACTGAAATAGGGTAGTCCACTTCTCTCAATATATCCATCTAATATTTGCCATTGAGCTTTCATAGTTCCTGAGATTCTATGCTCATGGGATGAATATTTAAAACACATATTTTCACCCCCTTGCTCATCGATGATGTTTCTAGTTAATGTAAAGGCAAGGAAAAAGGGAGTGATTGTATCAAGAAATTGAAGGAAAACTATAGTGTTGGCTAGCTATGGAATCATCTGCTAGACTTTACTACTATTTAATTCATAATGCCCGAGAGAGAGTTGATATTCTCTCTCCTTGTTAGATAATCAAAAACAAAGCACTTCCAAACAAATATAGTCAACTGATCTTTGACAAAGGAGCAAAGATAATTCAATGGATAAGGGATAGTCTTTTTTAACAAATAGTGCTGGAACAAATGAAAGTTCACCTACAAAAAAGTAAATCTAAACAAAGACCTACACTCTTCACAAAAATTAACTCAAAATGCATCATAGACATACGTGGAAAATACAAAACTATGTAGGAGAAAATCTAGATGATCGTGAGTTTGGTAATGTCTTTTATTGATACAACCCCAAAGACACAATTTATGAAAGAAAGCATTAGTAAGCTAAACTTTACCAAAATTTAAAACTTTTGCTGGGAGAAAGTATTTGTGACAGGCATTTCTGATAAAGGACTATTATCCAAAATATACAAAGAACTCTTAAAACTTAATAGTAAGAAGTGAACGATTAATTTACAAAATTGGCAAAAAATCTGAGCAAACACCTCACCGGTGAATATATACAGTTGGCAAATAAATGCATAAAAAGATGCTCAACATCTTGTATTATTAGGAAATTGTAAATTAAACAATAATAAGATACCATTCATACCTATTAAAAGTGCTAAAATTTAAAACAGTGACAGTATCAAAAGCCATCAAGGATATGGAGTGACAGGAACTCTCATTCATTGCTGGCAGGAATGCAAAATCGTACAGCCACTTTGGAAGATAGTTTGACAGTTTCTTACAAAGCTAACAATATTCTTACCATATAATCCAATAATCACAAACCTTGGTATTTACCCAAGTGAACTGAAAACATGTCCACAAAAAATCCTGCACATGAATGTTAATAGAAGCTTTATTCATAATTGCCAAAACTTGGTAGCCACCAAAATGTTTTTCAATGGGTAATTGGAAAAACTGTGGTATATCATGCAATGGAATATGATTCATCATTTAAAGTAAATGAGCTATCAAGCCAAAAAAAAGACATAGAAGAATTTTAAATGCATTACTAAGTGAAAGAGGCCAATCTGAAAAAGCTATATGATTCCAACTATGTGACATTCTGGATAAGCAAAACTATGTAGAGGGTAAAAAGATCAGTGCCTGCTAGGGGTTTGGAGGGAAAGAGGGATGAATGGGTGGAACACAGATTTTTAGGGCAGTGAAACTAAATCTGTATACTACTATAATGATGGATACAGGTCATTTGTCAAAACCCATAGAATGCACAAATCAAAGTGTGCACACTAATGTACGTTATAGAGTTTGGTCAGTCATGTATTGATGTAGGTTCAACAACTGTAACAAATATACCACACTGATGTGGGATGTTGATTGTGGGGAACAGTGCTTGGGGAAAATGGCTAGGATGTGGGGATCCCTTATATCTCCCATTTATTGTAAAGCTAAAACTGCACTAAAAATTAAAGCCTGTTGATTTTTTAAAAATAATGAATTAACAAATAAACTACTTTCTCCCTTCAGGATACCTGATGAAAGTTGAGCAGAACTGATTGCAAAGACCCAGATAGTAGACTAATCTCATTTGTTTTCCTTGAGTCCTGCCAAGGTGAGAGGAGAGACACATCTCACAATTTTAGTCTTTGAGGGTTTTTTTTTTTTTTTTTTTTTTTTTTTTGCATGGATTTTCCTTCTTTTCTAACTTATCTCTTTTTCTTCTATCTCATTCTCTAACAAAGTTTCTTCAATCCATTACACTCAACTTCAAATGCCCACCTAAGGAAACATCACTTCTCTCCTCAAGAAAAAATAAATTATGGACCCTCTCGTTAATGTCTCCTCGTCTTCCAAAATATAGTTGCTCCAGTTTGAGGTCATTCAAGTGAAGGCCTACAGTCTGAAATTTTTTTTTTTTTTTCCGAACTCCTAAATGAGATTTGGTCATTTTTGATTTTATACTTAGGTCTCTTTTTACCAGGCATTATCTAGCCAGGTACTTAAATAGAGTGAGCCATTGCACACAGCTTTTCTTCTAGGATCATAGAGAAACTAATACAGTTCACCATTCTCTTCCAGGTTCTATACTGAATAGTCTACTTGTATCCAAGTTGGTCATTGGACTGTGTCCCACTCCTCATCTTCTTATAATCTGCTTGAAAGGTAACTAAGTGTAAAACATAAATATATGAGAGATGGATTGCTTAGTTTAAAGGACGTAGTATTTAATCAAAGCTGTGGTTTATGTCACTTACTGAGACATGATGCATGTCATATGCAAGATCTAGACCCTTTTTAGAAAATCTTATATAGTTATTAATATCAGTTCCCCAAAAGACAAGTTCCACTGAATCTTTTTGCCATCCCTAGACAATGTCTTTTAGCTTAACAATCTGGACTGGGTAAAAGATTTAAAGAAGAACTAACTTGCACTTTGTCAAAACATTTTATTCATTCTTTGTCCCCAACCTGCTCATGGAGGAGAAACTAATACTGAGTATAATCCAGGCTCTCATAGTAGAAAAATATTTATTTGTAGCGCATGGGGAAAAAAATAAAACTACACTCAGTCATCTTTTAGCAAACCTGCGACCCAGGGTATGATGCTATCATTTGTTCTATTATGATGAAAAAGATGGATATAGTGTAAATGTAATCATTCTTCAGATTTTGTTGTCACAAGAAGAAGAATCTTTAAGAGTAGAATCATACAGGGCTTAAAGCATCATTCAAAAAATAAATATATAGAAAACAGTTGAAACTTTCCTGGGTAGGTCTATTGCTCAGTCTTTTTTAAAGAAAAAGAAAATCAACTTTTACCATTTAGTGGTCCACCTTACTCAAAGTTTCTTTCTTTGAAGTATGAGATAATCTATTTTTAAAATTAATATATTATCCTGAATTAACTAATAAAGTTTTCTCTTTGCCCAACATAATTATAACCATAAAGACTTTAGTGAATATAAAGTGTAACGTGGAGAAGGGAAATAAATAGGTCCAAAGCCAGTGTGATATCTGAATAGAAATTAAAATCCAGTCTGAATGTGGTACTCTGAAACCCATAGGAACCTTGGTGACTTTCAAGAAGATAATAAAAATCAGAGAATTGGGGGATTAATTACTACTAAAATTGAACTGAGAAATAAAATTAAGTTAGAACCAAAGAAACATGGTATCAGTTATTACAAGTACATCTCATGAATACTTTATCTTTACATAAGTAAAATATTTTGAAAAAATTCTTTCAGTTGTAAAATGTTTGCTCAGGTTATTCCTGTGAACTATAAGATAATTATTACAGTAATCCTTAAAAAATAAAATGAAAATGAAAAAGTCTGATCTTCAGATTTTGTTGTCACAAGAAGAAGAATCTTTAAGAGTCTTTAAAGTCTGCCTCAGCCATAACCAGGAAAGACCCTGGAAATACAGACCTAGCTCACCTTATCACATTTCAGTAGTTTCTCCTATATACTCTTTAATACCAATCTACCTTTAGAATATTTCCAGAAGACTTTCTCCCCTCTCCTCTATAAATTGTAACTTGTTTTTAAAGTTGATATACCCTTCTTTGGTTGGTGAGACCCACAGCTTATATTACCTTAATATGGTCAGGATGGAATCAGTGATTACATTTTAAACCACTGCATTCATCCCATTCAATAATCAATACCTGATTAGGAAAAAGAAAGAAAAGCAATAACGGGTTCACACCCAGCTCTCTTCTGTGTCACCATGCCACATAACACTCATTTTATGACATCAGTTTCTACAACACCTCCTGTGCTATAACAATTTAATTTGACAGACACTTTTCTGAAAAATTGCAAAATAGTCTCAGGGCAAGTAAAGTGATGCTGAAAGGACTTTGCAGCTAGAAAATGTTCCTCCTTGCCAATTCCCAGTCAATGGCACTAGCCCATGTAATTTTCTGAACCCTTAGTATGTGTACCTACTTCTCACCATCTGAGAGTTTATGGGGTCCTTTATTCTCTTGAATCCTTAGAGACTTTCCACCAACATTGTGTTAACTATACCTTTCATGAAGCTCAGTAGATCTTTAATCATAAAGTGTAACCAACCTCTCCTGGAACTGAAAACTTTAAAGCACTACAAACATTTGAAATGTCTTATTATAGTTGACACTGTATTCCATTTTTACTTTTAAAACTCTGTTTTCTTGCTTTTGTAAGACATATGCTAAACATGTCAAAATTAGAGCATTATTTGTACTTTAATTCAGTCAAAATTTGCTCAATTCATTAAAAAAATTTGTAATTCTGGTTAACATAGATTGAAGAAGTTATAAATTTGGGGCATCTTATTTACCAAGTAATACTTTATACAAAATATTTTTTGCCCTAGAAGGTGGGAATCTTTTAAACTTTTGCTACAATGAATCCCTATATTTACAATATTTTGTTTCTTATAGAAGAAATGGAATTATTTGGCTTTTGATTATCTTTAAAGATTATGATTCCATTTTGTTATTAAAGAATGAGAAATGAACCAAATCAGAGGATTTTGTGTAAATTCTGATTCCTTTTTTCTTTTATGGAGTACTTCTTTCCAGTACCCTCCCATTCCTCCATCATAATTGTCTCCCTCTCCTGTCTTGTTTGGAATTGACACCAATAGTAGGCATTTTTATCAGGTTATAACCATTTTTTCAACGTGTGAGTAGGACGTGGCAAGAAAAACAACAGTTTTCATTATTCATTTGCATTCATTACATCAGAAATAGTGAAATAAATTGAATGGTTTTACCATAAATACTTTAAAAATTTACTTAATTATTCAAATGAGATTTAGAAAGGTAAAGTAACTCACTTTAAATCATAAAACAAAATTCATCAAAGCCAGATGCTATACTGTGTCTGCTAATTTCTAATCTATTTTTCCTTATCTACTTATATCAAGTGGGTGAAATTCCAGTCACTTAACTCTACTAGCGAACTTCCAAAAGCACTGTCAGCAAATGTCTTAGCTATCGGCCACTCTAGAAATTGCCTCAGATGCAGAAAGCCATCTTGTTTCAAGGCATGTCTTTCCTAAGCTGGCTCACATTCAATGATTTTCTCAGGCTGTTGTATGAAGTCCCAGCTACTTTAGCTTAACTTGAGGTAACTCTGGTGGTCCAGGTTAGCTTTCAAACTCCACAGGACATCAGTCAAGGTCTGATACAGACTTATATTACAGCTTGGCTTCTCCTGCCAAATATTTCTTTCTTCCAGTTTCTTTAATAGGTGTTAATCTCAAGAACAACATCTAACAAACATCTTGCACCCTAAATTCCATCTCAGGACTTGCTTCGAATAAAACCGGGTCTGCAAGAGCCTGCTTGTATTGTCTTCTGGAGTTGTAGCCAGAATGTTAAACCTTGGATCACAGGAACGATCAACCAAATCAATAAATCTCCCCTATGTATTCCCTGTTGACTCTCTGCCTCCCACCCCAACCACCTAAACTCCATGAAGGCAGGCGCCAGTGCTGGCTGCAAGTAGGACTTTGTATATGTTAGATACCTAGTAAATATTAAGTGAGAATTATGTATATTGTCACTTGAGTAAGTCTCTGAAAATGTGGATCCCAGCCATTAATGTGGCATTTTAAGAGTTATGAAAAATATAAGTCTAATATTCCACAGTATACCACTTACTGAGATGAATTCAGTTGGTTCACTATTTCGTTTTTCTCTCTGGCTCACTTGTCTTCTGGTTATAGTTGAAATTGTGCTGTTCATATGCACAAAGAAGGTCACAAGTGGGAGGACATTGCTCAGACCAGGGTCATGCTATTTCAGAATTAAATGTGGTTCACAAAACTAAAAGCTTCATTTTTTGACACTCAGGTTCTAGTCTAACTAGATCTGTCATTCTAAGCAGAACATTTCCCTAAAGTAGTTATTTTCAAGTCTTCATTTACAATAGCCTGTGTGGGTTAGAAGTAAATTATTTTTGATCATTTTATACTACAGTATTAGCTTTCTTTTTTTTTTCTTTTTCTTTTTTTTTTGTCTTAGAAGAAATGTAAGGAGACATTTTTAAACTTTTTTTCTACCTCAAAACACATATAACAGTAAATAACGTTACCTACAGAGAGCAACACAGAATGATAATTACACCAGAGAGTAATAAATATGCAATGAATTTGTATTTTGAAAGGATAAA
>NW_007733475.1:30094-36499 GCF_000696425.1 Galeopterus variegatus | reverse complement strand
GTAAGGAGACATTCTTAAACTTTTTTTCTACCTCAAAACACATATAACAGTAGATAACGTTACCTACAGAGAGAAACACAGAATGATAATTACACCAGAGAGTAATAAATATGCAATGAATTTGTATTTTGAAAGGATAAAAACATTTTTATGAACATTCAAGCTTCTCTTCTAAATTTTAAAAATATTTATACATCCAGTGACTCATACATTTACATCTTCTAATTAGAGACAAAACATATCCATTTTAAGGAAAAGAAATATTAAACAGCAGGCTTGTTTTAAAGAAAGTAAATGCTTGTTCATAAAGTTGCCATCCAGATCCACATATTGTATGACTGTTAGAAACAAGCTCTTTATCAGTAAAGTGACAAGAACCTTTTAGGTGGCTACACACCTTCCCCTTGCAAGGAATTCTCAAAATGTAAACCTGTGTAAATCTTCTAATCTGACAACTATAACAGATTGATTAGTCCAGATAAAGCCTAGAGACAGACTAATTCAACCCCTGATCTTGTGGAGAGTAAAGAATAGTAGGTTGTTAAGGTTATGGCTTTGGAATCTGAACTGGAGTGTTTGTATCAAAGCTGTGGCACTTAAGAATTATGAATCATTGGCCAAGTTATTTAACCTCTCCCTTTCAAGTTGCCAGTTATTCATGTAGTCAAATAGAACAGAGCCAAAGTGAAAAAAAGAAAACAAACAAAAAAGTCTTTATTCTCTTATGTGGCAGTGTCAGCAAGAGGTTGAAAAATAGTACTTTTTCTAGTGTTCCATTTTCTCCCATGGAACAGCACCTGGTCAGGGTCAGGTGGATGACCACAGATGTGGAGAATTGTCTCAATGCATGGGAGCCCTGAAAAAGAGGCTTCTTTATTGGTTTAAGGTGAGGGAAAAGTGCAAAATCTAGGAGTGGAGACAGGTACTTAGAATGGAGAATAGGATTTTATTTAAAGCCTTTTGATAAGGAGGTGCAATGGATTGAATTGGGTCCCCTCAAAGTTTAATGTGTTGTAGGCTTGATTCCCACTGTGACAGTGTAAAGAAGGTGGGAAATGCTATTATGATAACTGAAAGGTTGGGCCTTGAAGAGGTGATTATTTGTTGGTTTAATAGTTGTCATGGGTTTGGTTCTGAGGGCTTTAAAAGGACAGCATGTGGTAGTCTCTCTCTCTTTCTGCTTCTACCATTTTGTATTGTGATACCCTGTGTCACTGAAGCCACCACCAAGAAAGACCCTCACCAGAAGTGTTCTCTGGACTTTGGACTTCCCAGTCTCTGAAACTGTAAGCAATAAACATTGTTTCAAGTTTCTTATAAATCACCTAGTTCCATATATTTTGTTATAATCAACAGAAATGGACTAATACAGAAAATCAGTAACAGAGAAGTGAGGTGTTTCTTATAACAAATACTTGAAAATGTGGAAGCAGCTTTGGAACCTAGGTGTTGAACAGAAGCTGGAAGAATTTGAAGGAACAGACTAGAAAAACTCTAGTTGCTGGTGGAAGTTTAGAAGACAAGAAAACCAGGGAAGGTTTAAAATGTTTTAGAGACTGGTTAAATGGTGGTGAACAGAATGCTTATGAAAATATGGACTGTAAAGACTCTTCTAAGGAAGTCTCAGAAATGAGGAGCAAAGATCACCCTTGCTATGAAATGGCAAGGTACCTGGCTGCATTCTGTTCATGCTGAAAAGTATTATGGAATGTAGAATTTAAAGATGCTGAACCACAGTATTTGGAAGAAGAAATTTCTAAATAGCAAAGCATTCAGGAAGCTACATGGCTACTTGCAGCAGCCTATGCTGAGTTATGGCAGCAATGGCATGACATAAATCCAGAATTAAAAGGAGAGCACAAAGATTTGGAAACTTTTTAGTGTGGCCATGTGGTAGAAAAGCAGAGAGCATTTTCAGGAGAATAATTCCATGGTGTAGCCCAGAGATTGTTTGCTAAGGATATTAGTACAGAACAAATGGATTATCAAGAGAAGGGAAAAAAAGACTTTGAGGGCATTTCAGAGATCTTGGAGGTTGTCTCTTCCATTACAGGCCCAGAGGCCTAGGGAGAGAGAATGGTCTTAGGAAATAGGCCTGAGGCACCATCCACAGGCTCACTGCCCAGGGCCACTTCGGGAATGCTGCTCCCCACATCAGCACCCCAGCTGCTTTGGCCTGACTAAATTGGCCCCAGGTGTGGCTGGATCCACAGCTTTGGAAAACACAAACTGGATGACTTGGTGGCATCCGCATTGTGTTAGGTCTGCAGGATTGCAGAATGACAGAGCTGTGGAGACTTGTGAGCCTCCACCCCAATTTCAAAAGATGTATGGAAAAGCCTGGGGGCCCAGGAAGAAATCTGTTACAGAGGTGAATTCAAGCATGCATAGAGCCTTTGCTAGATCAGTACAAAGAGGAAGTGTGGGGTTGGAGTTGCAGCACAAAACCTGACCAAGGCCATGCCTAGTAGAACTGTGGGAGTAGGACTACTGTGGAAACCCCAGAATTGTGAAGCTACGAGTGTGCAATGCCAGCCTTGAGAGCTGAAGCATGGCCTTAGACCAGGAAAGCCATGGAAATGAAGCTGCCCAAGGACTTGTGGACACGACCCCAGCATGCAGAGGATGTCAAGCATGGAGCCAAGGTATATTATTCACCAGTTTGAGAGTTAATGCCTTCCCTGCTGGGTTTTGGACTTGTTTGAGACTTGTTACCCCTTTCTTTTGGCCTATTTCTTCCTTTTTGATTTGGAATACAACCCCATTTGTCCCACCATTGTATCTTGGAAGTAGATAACTTGTTTTGATTTCACTGTGAATTTAGACTTTTTAAGTTGAAACAAGTCAAAACTTTGGGGATGAAATGAATGTATTTATGAAAAGGACATGAGTTTTGAGGGGCCAGGGGTGGACTGCAGTGGATTGAATTGTGTCCTCCCCATATTTAAAGTGTTGGAGGCTCGGTCCCCACTGTGACAGTGGTAAGAGGGTGGGAAATCCTATTATAGTAATTGAATGGTGGGGCCTTGAAGAAGTGATTAAGTTGATGGTTTAATGATGGTCATGATTCTGAGGGTTTTAAAAGGAGAGCATGTGAGTCTCTCTCTCTGCTTCTGCTATCTTACAGTGGGATACGCTGTGTTGCAGAAGCCACCACCAAGGAAGACCCTCACCAGATGTGTTCCCTGGACTTTGGACTTCCCAGCTTCCAAAACTGTAAGCAATAAATATCATTTCTTTATAAATTACACAGTTCCAGGTATTTCATTATAAGAGAAATGGACTAATATAGGAGGTCTCCACAGAGATGCTTGAAAAATGCCTAAGCTCATGTATCTCCTCCCCAGATAAGGAATCTCTAAATGGAGACACCTGAGGAATACAAATGTGTGTGTGTGAGCATGGCTGCCCCAGATGGATGGTGTCTTGACTGCAACTCCCTCCTGAAAGTTGTAATGCACTACCTGTCTACCATATCTGGTATGGGGACAGTAGCTTTCCTCCATAAGGCTTGGGAGGCACAGCCTTTGTAATTGAATATGGTCTGTCATCAACAGTTTTATGTACGACATTTGTCTGCAGCTAGACTCCTCAGTCATAGTCAGAATGGATGTAATACATTTACTCAAAAATTCAGCAGCTTACATGTTGATAAGGCAGCTCTTTTCCAAATGATAGCTTAGAGATTCAGGCTTTTTTCCCTTAATGGCATTGCCATAACAATGATGTGGCCTTTGAGGTCATTGCAGAAGAAAAAGAACATAAAAATATCACCCTTAGAAACTTACAAATTGACATTAAAATGGCATTTATTACTCCTGCTCACATCTTATTGCTTGAATCCAGTCATATGCCTAAAAACTATAAGGAATGTTGGGTAACATAGTATTCATTTGTGTTCAGAATTTTAAAAATGAAACAAAACAGAATTTGCTGAAAAAATAGTACTATCAGTCATGCAGGAGCATATTGTTTAATTTCAGTGCATCTGTAGTTTCCAGGATTTCCTTTGTTATTGATTTCTACATGATTCCTTTGTGGTCTAAAAATGTATTTGAAAAAATTTAACTTTTTAAAATGTATTGAGACTTGATTTGTGACCTAACATGTGGTCTATAGTGGAGAATATTCAGTGTGCTGAAGATGCCTGTCAAGTCCATTTGGTCTACAGTGTAGCTTAAATCCTGTGTTTTTCTGCTAATTTCTTACCTATATGATCTATCAAAAATTGAGAGGGAAGTGTTGAGGTCCCCAGCTGTTATTGTATTGGGGACTATATCCTTCTTTAGGTCTAATAATATTTGTTATATATTACTGGGTACTTCAATGCTTTTGAATGAAGAAATTAAACAGAAGATCAAAAAAATTATAGAAACATATGAAAATAAAAGCACATCATGTCAACACCTATGGGACACTGCAAAAGATAAAAAAGGGGGAAGTTTATTGCAATAAAAGTTTGCATCAAAAGAATATAAAGATTTCAAATAAACAACCTTATGCTATACCTCAAATAACTAGAAAAACAAGAATAATCCAATCCCAAAATTAGTAGATGGAAGAAAATAATGATGATTAGAGCAGAAGCAAACACAATAAAGACCAAAAGGAAAGAAAAGGTCAGGAACCAAATAATTGCTTTTGTTGAGAGGACAAACAAAATAGAGAAGCCATTGGCCAGACTAACTAAAAAAAAAAAAAGAGAGAGAGAGAAGACCCACATAACAAAAATCAGCAATGAAAATGGAGACATTATAACCAATACCACAGAAGCATAAAGAATCATTAGAGACTATTATGAACAATCATATGCTAACAAATTTGAAAATCTGAAGGAAATAGATAAATTTTTGGACACACACAAACAACCAATACTGAGCCAAAAAGAAACAGAAAACCTGAACAGACTAATACAAGCAGTAATATTGAAGCAGTAATCATGAGTCTCCCAAGAAAAAAAGCCCAGGACCAGATGGCTTCACTGCTGAATTTTATGAAACCTTGAGGAGAATTAATAGCAATCCTTTTCAAATTACTCAAAAAAACTGAAACAGAGACATTCTTCCAAACTCATACTATGAGGCCAGCATTACCCTGATAACAAAATCAGACAAAGACAACAACAAAAAGAAACCTACAAGCCAATATCCTGATAAACATAGATGCAAACATTCTCAAGAAAATATCAGCAAACAGAATTCAACAACATATTAAGAAGATTATGCACCATGACCAAGTGGGATTCACCCCTGGGATGCAAGGATGGTNAGAATCATTAGAGACTATTATGAACAATCATATGCTAACAAATTTGAAAATCTGAAGGAAACAGATAAATTTTTGGACACACACAAACAACCAAGACTGAGCCAAAAAGAAACAGAAAACCTGAACAGACTAATACAAGCAGTAATATTGAAGCAGTAATCATGAGTCTCCCAAGAAAAAAAAGCCCAGGACCAGATGGCTTCACTGCTGAATTTTATGAAACCTTGAGGAGAATTAATAGCAATCCTTTTCAAATTACTCAAAAAAATTGAAACAGAGACATTCTTCCAAACTCATACTATGAGGCCAGCATTACCCTGATAACAAAATCAGACAAAGACAACAACAAAAAGAAACCTACAAGCCAATATCCTGATAAACATAGATGGAAAAATTCTCAAGAAAATATCAGCAAACAGAATTCAACATCATATTAAGAAGATTATGCACCATGACCAAGTGGGATTCACCCCTGGGATGCAAGGATGGTCCAACATATGCAAATCAATAAATGTGATATAGCACATCAGTAAAATCAAGGACAAAATCCATATAATCATCTTGAATGGGGGAAAACCTTCAAGCATTTCTCCAGGCAAGTGAAAGAAATAAAGGGCATCTAGATTGGAAAAGATGAAGTCAAATTGTCCCTGTTTGCAGATGACATGATCCAATACATAGAAAAACCTAAAGCCCCCACCCCACCAAAAAAAAAAAAAAATGCCTAGAGCTGATAAATGATTTCAATAAAGTTTCAGGATACAAAATCAATAAACAAAAATCAGTGGTGTCTTTATACTCCAATTATGAACTAGCAGAAAAAGAAATCAAGAAAGAAGCCCATTTACACTAGGTAGCAAAAAAATAAAATACTTAGGAATTAATTTAACAAAGAAAGTAAAACACCGCTACAGTGAGAACTATAAAAGAAATTATAGAGGACCCCAAAAGATGTAAAGACATTTCATGTTCACAGACTGGAAGAATTAATGTTCTGAAAATGTCCATACTACACAAAGTAATCTACAGATTCAATAAAATCCCCATCAAAATAACAATGGCATTCTTCACAGAAATAGGAAAAGCAATCCTAACATTCATAGAGAACAAGAGATCCCAAATAAGCAAAACTATCCT
>NW_007733475.1:25868-28998 GCF_000696425.1 Galeopterus variegatus | reverse complement strand
AGAAAACTGGATACACATATGTAGAAGAATGAAACTAGATCCTTACTTCTCACCATATACCGAAATCAAGTCAAAATGGAATAAAGACTTAAATATGAAACCCGAAACTATAAAACTCCTAGAAGGAAATACTGGGGAAACACTTCTGGATGTAGGACTGGGCAAAGACTTTACGAATATGACTTCAAGAGAAAAAATAAACAAATGGAATTATATCAAGCCAAAAAGCTTTTGCACAGCAAAGGAAACAATCAATACAGTGAAAACGCAACCTGCACAATGAGAGAAAATATTTGCAAACTATACATGTGAGAAGGGGTTATAATCCAGAATATCAAGGAACTCAACTTAATAAAATAAACAATTCAATTAAAGAACAGTCAAAGGAAACACATTGACATTTTCCAAAAGAAGACATATGGCTGGCCAACAGGTACATGAAAAAATGCTCAACCTCACTAATCATCAGAAAAATGCAAATCAAAACTACATTAAAATATTATCTCAGCCCAGTTAGATGGGCTATATCAAAAAGAGAATAACAAATCCTAGTGAGGATGAAGCGAAAGGGGAACCCTTCTACACCGTTGGTGGATTGTAAATTAGTATAGTGATTATGGAAAACCGTGTGGAGGTTCCTCAAACAACTACAGATAAAACTGCTGTACTATCCAGCAATCCCACTACTGGGTACATACCCAAAGGAATGGAAATCATCATGTTGATGAGATACCTCCACTCCCATAGTTATCATAGCTCTATTTACAATATCCAAGATATGGAACCAACCTAAATATCCATTGACAGATAACTGGATGAGGAAAATGTGGTGTGTGTGTGTGTGTGTGTGTGTGTATAAACACAATGGAATGTTACCAAGCCATAAAATTGTCATTTGCAGCAGCATGGATGACATATGTGTGTGTGTGTGTGTGTGTGTGTGTGTGTGTGTGTGTTTGTGTATAAACACAATGGAATGTTACCAAGCCATAAAATTGTCATTTGCAGCAGCATGGATGAGCTTGGAGAAAATTATGTTAAGAGAAAAAAAGCCAGGCACAGAAGTAGAAATACTGTATGTCTTCACTGATAAGTGTGAGCAAAAAAAGAAAAAGAGAAAAAAGAAAGAGCACTCATAATAATATATTGAACTTTCAGAAGGGGGGATCAAAACTGTGGTTTCTAGAGCTGGGAGAGGGGATACCAAGAAATGGGTTAATTGACGCAAAACAGCTAGTTGGGAAAAATAAGTTCTATTAATGTATGGAGAGCTGGGCACCTACAGGTAACAATAATTTACTACATGATATCAAATGACTAGAAGAGAGGAGATGAAATGTCATCAGCGCAAAGAAATGATTATGTTTTGCAATGATAAATATGCTAATTATCATGACCTGATCATCACACATTGTACACAGGTATTGATATTCAACTCTGCACTCTACAAATATGTATAATCAATTATGTTTTGATAAAAAAAAGAAAAATTGGCACTGCTTATAATACATGCTAGGCTGTTTTCTCATCTTTAAAGGTCCATGGTAATATTTCACAAAATTTTTTAAGGGTTAAGGGAAAAATTGCCTATAAAATGATTGACATCTAATGTGGAATATAATAAGCTGTCAGTAAGTACGAGGCACCATTATTAACATTACCTGAAGAAATTTCAGATGTCCTTAGAAAATATTTATTTTTTGACAAAAAAGAATTCAAAAGCACTAATGATTATAAAATATGACATCAGTTGCCGTCAACCTGTACTGATGGAGAATAGTAAATGAACATAAAAAGAAGAAAGAAAAATCAATACAGAAGAAAGCGGACTAATAAAAGTAAAAGCACAACTATTTCAAAAAGGAATATTAAACAATAAAACAATGAATGGAAATTAGACATGTAGACCACAAGTCTTATTACAACAGAACAATGTAACAGAACAAGAAAATATAATAGATAAAAATTTCAGGAAAAAATAAAAATAAATTATGTCCTCTTCAGTATCAGGCTTCATGAGAGCCTCTACTTGCAAAAGAATAAAAGAAACAAAGATTAACAGATAAATCATTAAGAGCTGGGGTTGAGTCTAAACATGAATCCAGCTGGACAGTGAAGACAGGGCACCACTTAACTGTCTCTTGTTAAAATGAAAATACATTTTTCTGCATGATGAATCAGAGGTTTCATTCATGGACAGCATGTGAAACTTCAGTCACATGGAGGTCGTGACAATTATTCTCAAATACAGACGAGAATGTTTGTGTAAATGAGAAAGAAGATCAAAATTAGTGGAAAGATATAAATAGGTAAGACATTTGAAATATTTAATTTTGAAAACAGGCATGCCCCACTCTCATTTGTAAATGTTCTTCCACATTTATAAGCCATGGTAGACCCACATAATTTGACAATAGTAATTTATTTCATAAAATGACATAGCTACAAAACATTAACTATATTCATCTATAAGATAAATTACCATTATTGTTTAGTTTATCATATCAAATATTAATGTATGTGAAGTAATTTACTATATTCAAAAATGCTATAAATTGATTTTTTTTTCTTTTGCTGGTCTGTATAGAAATTGAACCCTAGACCTTGGTGTTACCAGCATCAAGCTCTAGCCAACTGAGCTAATCAGCCAAAATTGTATATATTTATATATATATATTTTTTCCTTTTTTGTCTTTTTCTTCGTGACTGGCAACGGATCGCAACCCTCAGTGTCGCGCCCATACCAGACCGGGACTGGCAACGGGATCACAACCCTCGGTGTTGCGCCCGCACCTCGCTCAGCCAGTGAGAGGCCGGTCTGTATGTGGGATCCGAACCCTCGGCGGGAGCGCCACCGTGCTCCCAAGTGGCGCACTGTAGCAGTGCACCTCCGGGCCGGCCCCAAATTGTATATATTTTTAAAGTAGACTGATGAGAACCATAATAATGATGATCTGATGAAAATCATAATAATGATGATGAGGAGGAGGATTTTGGTGCCAATGATGACAACAATGAACAGTATAAAACATGGCCACATTTACTCCAGGAATTTATTTGATGATTTCTATTCTACTTAAGTAATAAAGGAAAGAGGATATGAGAGTGATCATACTGAATAGCAAAGAAG
>NW_007733475.1:19122-25240 GCF_000696425.1 Galeopterus variegatus | reverse complement strand
TTTATTTAATCAGAGAAAAGCATAATTTTGCCCACAGTTTTTAATTGTGGAGAAATATTTACAAATAGCAAATGAAAACTTTTTCTCTTATTAACTGAAAGTAAAGCATAAAAATAAATCAATTCACTTTTATAATTGTTAAGAGTATATAATTTTATAAAAATAATGCTTAAATCTATATTCGATGTACCCTGTAGTTAAATTTCCTCTTTATGTTAAGTTTGATCACCAAAGTGAACATGATATAATAATTTTTTGTGATCCCAACTTTATAATCTTTGCAGATATATTTCCTTTTTTATTTTATGGCAATTTTAGTTTAACAGAGAAATTGAGCAGAATATACAGATAGTTCCCATTCCCTGTCCCCACCCACATTTATACTTTCTCCTATTGTTGACATGTTACATTACTGTGATACATTTGTTACAGTTATGACTCAATATATATTATTGTTGCTTTTATATTAGGGTTCTCTCTTTGCAATGTACAGTTCAATGGATTTTGCCTAAAATATAATGTCATATATTGACCATTACAGTATTATGCAGAACAGTTTTACTGCCCTAGAAATCCTCTGTGATCCATCTATTCATTCCCCCCTCTATCTCTTACTCATCCCCTAAAATCCTGGCAATCACAGGCTTTTTTTTTTCATTACCTCAAATATTTATCACTTCTTTGTGTTGAAAACATTCAAATCTTTCTCTTCTAGCTGATTGAAACTATACAATAAACTGTTGTTAATTATAGTCACCCTACAGTGCTATAGAACACTAGATATTCTTTCTCCTACCTAGCTGTACTTTTTTGTATTTGTTAACAAACCTCTCACTATCCTCTCTCTTTCCCTATCCTTTCCAGCCTCTGGTAACCACCATTCTATTCTCTACTCCTATGTTACTAGATTTTGTAGATTCCACATATGAGTGAGCGCGCAGTATTTCTCTTTCTGTTCCTGGCTTACTTTACTTAACAGAATGTCCTCTAAGCTCACCCATGTTACTAAAATGACAGATTTTTAAAATCTTTTTTATGACTGCATAGCATTTCATTTCGTATATATACCACTTTTTCTTTATCCATTCATTTGTTAATGGACACAGGTTGATTCCATATCTTAGCTATTGTGAATAGTGCTGCAATAAACATGGGAGTGCAAATATCTCTTCGATATATTGATTTTCTTCTTTTGGATATATAACCAGTAGTGGGATTGCTGAATCATTAATAGTTCTATTTCTAGCTTTTTGAGGAACCTCCAGACTGTTTTCCATAATAGGTGTAATTTACATTTCCACCAAAAGTCTATAAGAGTTTCCTTTCCTCCGTATCCTCACTAGCAGTTGTTATTTTCTAGTTTTTGTAACAGCCATTTTAACTGGAGTGAGATGACATCTCATTGTGGATTATATTTTTTGATCAGATTATTTGTTTTCTTTCTACTGAATTGTTTGAGTTTCTTGTGTATTCTGGATATTAATCCCTTGTCAGATGTATAGTTTGGAAATATTTTCTCTNTATTGTGAATAGTGCTGCAATAAACATGGGAGTGCAAATATCTCTTCGATATATTGATTTTGTTCTTTTGGATATATAACCAGTAGTGGGATTGCTGAATCATTAATAGTTCTATTTCTAGTTTTTTGAGGAACCTCCAGACTGTTTTCCATAATAGGTGTAATTTACATTTCCACCAACAGTCTATAAGAGTTTCCTTTCCTCCGTATCCTCACTAGCAGTTGTTATTTTCTAGTTTTTGTAACAGCCATTTTAACTGGAGTGAGATGACATCTCATTGTGGATTATAGTTTTTGATCAGATTATTTGTTTTCTTTCTACTGAATTGTTTGACTTTCTTGTGTATTCTGGATATTAATCCCTTGTCAGATGTATAGTTTGGAAATATTTTCTCTCATTCTGCAGGTTGGTTCTTCACTCTGTCATTTGTTTTTGCAGTGCAGAAGTTTTTAAGTCTGATATAATCCCGTTTGTCTGTTTTTGCTTTCCTTACCTCTGCTTTTGAGGTCCTCTTCATAAAGTCTTAGCCCAGCCCAATGTTGCGAAGCATTTTCTCTATTTTTTTTTTTTTTACAATAGTTTCACGGTTTCAGATTCTACATTTAAGTCTTTAATTCATTTTGAGTTGATTTTTGTATATGGTGAGAGATAGGGGTTTAATTTCATTCCTCCGCATATGGCTCTCCAGTTTTCCCAGCACTATTTATTGAAGAGAGTGTTCTTTCACCAATGAATACTTTTGGTGCCTTTATCAAAATTCAATTGACTATAAATGTATGGCTTTATTTCTTGGTTCTCTTCTGTTCCATTGGACTGTTTGTTTTTATGCCAATACTGTGCTGATTTGGTTACTACAGCTTTGTAGCACATTTTGAAGTCAGGTAGTGTGATGCCTCCAGCTTTATTCTTTTTGCTCAGGATTTCTATGGCTATTCGAGGTCTTTTATAGTTTCATACAAACTTTAGGAATTTTTCTATTTCTGTGAAGAATGCCATTGATATTTTGATAGGAACCATTGAATCTGTAGATCACTTTTGGTAGTATGATAATCTTCACAATATTAATTCTACCAAGCCATTAACATGGATGTCTTTCCATTTCTTTGTGTCCTCTTCATTTCATCAGTATTTACTAGTTTTATGTGACTTGCAAATTTGAATAAATCTTAGAAATTATAAATAATACATTATACAAATTCTGGATTGTGTTATTGCCCTTGATTAGGATTGTTTTTTTGTTTGTTTGTTTGTTTGTATCACTGTGCAGTGAAAGATTGATCTTGCCCAAATAGAGGTTTGGTCTTTGCTTTTTAACTCCTGGAGGTAACTTTTAAGGTCTTAGAAAGTCCTGTCAGGTAAGAGTGACTGCTGAAGGGGATTAAGATTTAAGTCAGTCATATGGCATTCAATCATGTCTCCATGATCTAGCCCCAGGGAAAATGTTGGCAACCAGTACTCAGGTGAGTTTCACTGATTGGAATGCTTGCAAGAAGTAGGCATTATTCACATGGAACACCTGAGAGAGGATAACTGGAAGTTCCATGCCTTAGTGTTTCAAAAACCGTCTTCTATATGCCAATTTTAATCTATTTCATTTGACTGTAATAAGCTATATCTATGAGTATTATGGGTTTTCTAAGATCTATAAGCCCCTCTATTGAATTATTGAAACTGAGAGTGATATTGAGGATCCCTGAATTTGCAACTGGTGTTAGAAAAATAGGGTTTATCACAGGGACTTCTAAACTTTGCAAGTAGGCTAATTTCTTGCTAATTATAGTCAATGTACGTAGGATTTGTCTCACACTTTTTCCTCTTAACACAGTCTGTGAAAAGCCAGAGGCATTTCCCAAGCCCTTCTAATTTAGAAAATCTTCAAACTTTTTCTTCAGTGTATCTTATTGGGGCTTGGTTTTATACTTTGCTAGCACAGATGTAGAATGAGTTTTTATATAGAACACTATTCCTATTAGAAATGTAATAAAACTCTACATTAAGTAAAATTCTGATGCCCGAATTTCCTTTCTATAATTTAGAGTATAATATAATCGAGAGAAAGGGTGGGCAAAATTTTTATGTAGAGGACATTCTTTTCACCGAAATTTTATGATACATAATATTGAGATCTCTAGCATCATTAAAATGCTTTGTAGTGGTTGTCTCCTGCAGTTAGCAATAATGGTAGAAAATGTAACAAGTTCCCAAGATCCCAATTTTAATGGAAATAATGGTGTCCCAAAGTAGAGGCAGGTAAATCATAGCTTTCAAACACTAAAGACATAGTACACCTGGTAATTACATTGCATAGTGGATCTGAAGTAACCAAAATTATGGGATCTGTGGAGTGTTTTGTGATGCTAAATATGCCATGGTCTTCCTAGGAGTGAAATATATTGGTAGCTGTTTACAAACTTATTTGATCTGTGATCAGGTTTTTTAAAATAAAGAAATTCTCTAAGCATTAGGAATAGATCATTCCTCTACCCCCACAGTAGGTCATGGAATTTAAACAAATTTCTAGAACTAAGACTGTGAGCAGATTCAAAACTCCTTAATAAAGAGGAGGCTGGTTTTTCTAAAGGAATATCCTTAGAATTCTTTAATGAATACCATAAATATTTTTCTAGACTTTTAAACAGTGACCTATAGCTACTAGGTGGATAATTGTACATTAAGGGAAGGGAATAATATGCAAATTTACAGAGATCATAATTGTGATAAATGGAATTTTCCCCAGCCCAACTCATAATCAGCTCAGTGGTTTTTTGATATACTTTGTGATTATTATTCTAGGACTTGAATAGATATGGGTACATATATATCAGCATATTGCAAAATATCCACATTCTTCTCTGAGTTATGGGTCAATAGCTACTAAGTTTGCAGTGGCCAAGTTCAAGTAGGTGAAACTATTGTCCTCTATCAAAGTAATAAATAAAATGCAATACTGAGTCTTTAGAAAAATCACAAGTATTAATACCACTACGAAATACATTAAATATTGCAAGAGTGGTGACTTATATTGCCTTCTGTATAACTCAAATATTTTCTCTGTGTAGAAGATAGATGACTTTTGAAGTATAGTTTTAAACCTAATCAGTTGCTGACTTTAATCGTAGCTGCAATTTTATTTATTTTTATTTTATGTTTTTTACTGGAGCAAATAAGTACATACCCAGAAAATGTGGTGCAGCTAATGTCCTGGAAATGATTGTTATCTATGCCAAATAACAAAAAAAAAAAATCATAGGCTATTTACTTTTTCCTTGTATATACATCCCTAGAGTCTGTTAACAATCCAGTCTTCTGTCATAATCTAATACACTGTGATCTTGACCAATTTCCCATTCCACAAGACTCCATTCAAGACTCAGTGTATTTATGACATCAGGCCAATTGTACCTAGTTAGCAGAAAATAACAAAAATATCCTAGATAACTTGATAAGATTTAGTGATGCTAGAAAGAAATAAACGCAATATAATTTCAGGAACTTGTCATTTAGGCTATAAAGGTTCTGAACTCTAATATTTACAGCATGTTGAAATAGTTATCAAAAATAACAAACAAAATAACATCAGCAAAATGGAAGAACAGACACTCCAAGCTCCTGTGTCTCCACAGAAACACCACAAAACAAGTAGAAACTTCTAAAACCAACTTTGTCAAAACCTTAGAATATAGTCAAAAGTTTACAACAATCAAGCAAATGATGAATCAAGAAAGTGACAACTTGAAAAGTGTGGAAATGTCTCTATCATTTTTTAATTGCTTTTACCCCACCTCCTCTCTGGCTCAGGAGTAATCTTGAAGATAGCCCATATTCCTAGCATGGAACCCTGGTCCCAGGCTCTGAAGGGAGAAAAACAGACCTTATTTGTAAATTAATGTGTTTTTCTGTTCTAACCTGTCTGGGGAATACCCCCAAATTTATGCAAGATACTGTTCTCTGACTCACCTAATTTGGAAACGACCCAGCGCAGAAAAAGTGGTGGGCATTCCCTAAAAAGATTGTAAGGCAAATAAAAAAAAAAAAATAGCAGTCACCTGGGCAAAATAATGCAGTTGAGACATACTGTAGACAGCCTAAAGTTAGGTAGAAAAGGCTGAAAAGAAAGTCCCTTTGGGAACTTAGGACATTAAATGTTCCATGTATACTTGGGAATTAAGTGTGTTACTCACATGCCCAAGGCAAGACACATGATGAGAAAATACCTGAAAAGGGTTGAAGGAGTACCTCAATATAGAGCTAATTCTAGAAGACTGGGATAGTTTTTTTTAAGTCTGAAGAGGAAGAAGAAATAAATAAGAGTAAACAAAACCTAAGGTACCCGTGGTTCATTTTCAAGTGAACCAACATACACTCATTATGGGAGTTAGAAGAAGAAAAGGAAAAAGAAAGAAAAAGAATATTTGAAAAAATAATAGATAAAAAGCTTGCCAGATTTGATTAAAAACAAAAACAAAAACATAAATCTACACATCCAAGCAGCTCAGCAAACCCCTAGTAGGATAAATTTATAATGAATTACATGGCGACATATTATGATCAGACTGTTGAAAGACACAGAGAAAATTTTGAAAGCAGCATGAGAGAA
>NW_007733475.1:18080-18487 GCF_000696425.1 Galeopterus variegatus | reverse complement strand
GACATATTATGATCAGACTGTTGAAAGACACAGAGAAAATTTTGAAAGCAGCATGAGAGAAGCAACTCATCACATACAAGTTACTATCAGTAAGATTAATGGCTCATTTTACATCAAAAACCATGGAGGACTGATGGCAGTGGAATAAAATAGTTAAAGTGCTTAAAGAAGAAAAACAAAGCCAATAAAACGTCAATCACAAATGCTATTTCAGGCAAAACAGTCCTACAAAATGGGAGAAATTAAGATACTCACAGTTAAGCAAAAGTTGAAAGAGTCTATTACCACTAGACCTGACCAACAAGAAATGCTAAAGTAGTGCCTTTATTTGAAGTAAAAGGAAAGGAGACAGTAATTCAAAGATGTGTGTGTATATGTATATGTATATGTGTATATATATATATATA
>NW_007733475.1:12412-17584 GCF_000696425.1 Galeopterus variegatus | reverse complement strand
TATATATATATATATAACTATGTGGGCAAATATAATAGCTAGTATTATTGTATTTTTTGTTTGTAACTCCACTTTTTATTTTCTACATGATTTAAAACACAAATGCATAAAAATAATTATATGCTATCGATCAAACAATATGCAAAGATATAATTTGAGACAATATAAAAAAGGAGATGTAGCTTTATTGAAGCAAGTTTTGTTTAATACTGAACCTAATTTGAAACCAACTTAGTCTGGATGATAATAACAATGTACACATAAGGAAATGAGAAGAAACCCAAAATGATTCCCTACCCAAGAAAAAAAAAATCAATTAAACACAAAGAATGGCAGTTATGCAGGGGAAATGGCCAAATAGTTATGTTATAGAGAAAAAATAAAAGATGGCAGAAGCAAGTCCTTTCTTATCAGTAATCACTTGAATATGAATAGATTAAACTCTCCAGCCAAAAGGCAAAAATGGTTAGCAAATTAAAAAATAAAACGTAATTTGGGGCCGGCCCCGCGGTGCACTGGATAGTGTGCCACTTGGGAGGCGCGGCGGCGCTCCCGCCCGAGGGTTCGGATCCCACATGCAGACCGGTTCCCGCTCACTGGCTGAGCGAGGCGCGGGAGCAACATTTTTGTGGGACTCTTTCACCTGTCGAGGAAACATAACTCCTATGTGTGTACTGCTCTGATTGATCAAATAATTGATAATGTTGCAAGTTATAAATGGTGCCAAGAGTAAAATAAAGATCTGCAGCTGTTCTAGTTTTCAGGAGCAGGCTGCTTTGCCACTTGGTATTTATAACCCAGATGGTTAAATTAACCATGTTAATAGTTAAACATGGTTAAATGTTTAGACCCCAGATGTCTAAACATTTGGGGTATTTTAGATGCTCTAGGGATTTTCTGGCAAGCGCCAATCAGAAAATCATGGTGCTTGCTGTTTACCCGTAATAACTTCGTATAGCATACATTATACGAAGTTATACGATAATTCAATAGTATGCTGTCTGCAAGAGATTCATTTTAGATCTAAAGACATGAATAGGTTGAAGGGGAAATTATAGAATAATATATACTATGCAAATAGTAACCAAGAAAGCTAGAGTGATTCTACTAATATCACAGACACGAGACTTTAAGTCAAAAAGTGTCACAAGACACAAAGAAGGTCATTAGCTATTGACAAAAGGATCGATTCATCAAGAAGCCTAACAATTATGAACATATGTACCCCAAACAGACCCACAAAATATGTAATGCAAACACTGATAGAATTAAAAGGAGAAATTGTTCTATTATAATAGAGACTTCAATATTTTCAGCAATAGACAGAAAATGAATAAGGAAATAGAGAACTTAAACCACACTATAAATATACTATTCCTAAAAGACATAGAACAATTCACTCAATAACAGCAGAATATACTTTCTCCTCAATTGTACATGGAACATTTTCTATGTTATGCTAGAATACAAAGATGATATGCTAGAATACAAAACAAGTCTCAATAAATAAAAAATATTGAACTTATACAGAGTATTCTCTAGAACATCAATGTAATAAGACTAGAAATCAATAATGGAGAGATAACTGGAAAATTCATGGATATGTGGAAATTAACTGGTACACACTTAATCAATGAGTCAAGAAGAAATCACAAGGAAACTTAGAAAATGCTTAGAGATTAATGAAAATACATTATACGTAAATATATGGAATGCAATACAGCATTCCTTAGATAGAAATTTATGGCTAAAAACACCTACTTGAATGTAGAATAAAATTTTCAAATTAATTATCTAACTTTGCATCTTGAGAAACTAGAAAAAGAAAGTTAAATGCAAAGCTCAATAAAGGAAGGCAATAATAAAGATCAGAGATAATAAAATAGAAAATTTAAGAAATAGAGTGTCAATGAAACAACAAGTTGGTTTACTGAAAAGATCAACAAAACTGACAATTGCTCAATTAACAGAAAGAAAAAAAGAGAAAGCACAAGTAACTAAAATGAGATATTAAAGTATGGAAATCACTATTGTCCTTACAGAAATAAGAAAATATTACAAGAGAATATTATGAACAGTTTTGCATCAACAAATTATATACCAGATGAAATGGACAAATTCCTAGAATCACAAATTACCCAACTCAGAAAAAAAACCAGAAAAGTCTCAACACACCTATAAGTAGTAAAGTTATTGCACCGCTTTTGATTAGATCCAATAACTTTACTACCCACCAAAAAACAAAAACAAACAAAAAAAACAACCAAAAAAAAAAGTCCAGGACCAGATTGCTTCAAAATGAATTACCACCAATCCCTGTGAAATTATTCTAAAAAGTAGAAGAGGAGGGAACAATCCCTTATTCAATAAGGCCAGAATTACCCTGACACCAAAGTCAGACACCACAGGAAAAGAAAATTATAGACCAACACCCTTTTTAAATATAGAAGCAAAAATCCTAATCAGAAAACTAGCAAACTAAATTCAACAGCATAGTAAAAGGGTTACACACCATGAACAAACAGCATTTATCCAAGAAATACAATTTTGTACCAGAAATTTTAGCCAGAGATATTAGGCAAGGAAAAGAAATAAAAGACATCTAAATAGAAAAAGTAGTGAAACTATCTATATCCACAGATGACATGACCGTACATAGAGAACATCCTAAAGGAGCCTCAAGAAAGCTGATAGAGCTTATAAATGAATTTAGCAAAGTTGAGGGCTTTAAGGTAAACAGCAACAAATAAAATCCAGTTGTGTTTCTATACACGAGCAATGAAAATTTCAGAAAGGTAATTAAGAAAATTCCATTTACAAGAACATCAAAAAGATTAAAATTCTTAAGAATAAATTTAACCAAGGAAGTGAAAAATGTGTACATTTAAAACTTTTTTTTTTCAGAAATATTTTGAAGACATAAATTGAAAGATATTAGTCCCTGTTCATGGATTGAAAGGTTAAATATTGTAAAGATGTTACTACTGCCGAAATGTTCTACAGAGGCAATGTGATCCCTATCAAAATGCCAACAGGCTTTTTTCCAGAAATGAAAAAATTGACCATCAAATTCATGTAAGAATGCAAACTGCACAGAATAGGCAAAGCAATATGGAAAAACAAGAAGATAGATAGAGGATTTACATTTCTAAATGTCAAAATTAACTACAAAGCTACAGTAATCAAAACACTGTAGTTCTGGTATAAGGGATAGACTATTGACAATGACACAGAAGAGTCCAGAAATAAACGAACACATCTATGACCACCTGATTTTTCAACAAGGGCCCCAAGACATCAATGAGAAAAGAATAATCTCTTTAACAAAGTGCTGGGACCACTGGATTTCCACATGTTAGAGAATGAAGTTGGACTTCTACCTTATGCTACATAGGAAAATTGCCCCAAAGTGGGACAACAGTAAATATGAGATAAACCATAAAACTATTAGAAGGAAGTATAGGGGTAAATCCTTATGCTGTTGGATTTGGCAATAGATTCTTAGATATGACAGCAAAAGTACAAACAAAAGAAAAACAGGTAGTTTATTTTAAAAATGTTTACAAAAAGGGACATTATCAAGAAAGTTTAAAGTAACCTACAGAATAGGAGAAAATATTTATATGTCATATATTTGATAAGAGTTTAGAATGTAAAAGAAATATGACTCAGCAACAAAAAAGACAATTCATCACAAATGCACAAAGGATTTTAACAGACATTTTTCCAAAAGATGTATACAAATAGCCAATAAGCACATGAAAAGATGCCCATTAGTCACTACGGAAATGTAAATCAAAAATACAATCATATATCCCTTTACACATACTAGGATGTCTACAATTTAAAACAAAAATGAAAAATAAGTTCTTTCAAGGATGTAGAGAAATCAGAACTCTTATGCATCATTAGTTGGTAGGAATGTAAAATGGTGTGGCCACTGTGGATAACAGTTTGGAAGTGCCTCAAAAAGTTAAATATATGGGGAAATGTAAATCAAAAATATAATCATATATCCCTTTACACATACTAGGATGTCCACAATTTAAAACAAAAATGAAAAATAAGTTCTTTCAAGGATGTGGAGAAATCAGAACTCTTGTGCATCGTTAGTTGATAGGATTGTAAAATGGTGTGGCCACTGTGGATAACAGTTTGGAAGTGCCTCAAAAAGTTAAATATATGATTAAAATGTGACCCAGAAATTTCACTTCTAGGATAGGTATATAACCAAAATAAGAGGAAGCAGGGAATCAAACAGATACTTGTATTCCAATGTTCACTGCAGCATTATTCACAACAGTTAAAAGATGGAAGCAACTCAAGTGTTCATCAAAAGATGAATGGATAAACAAAATGAGGTATATGCATACAAAGAAATATTATTCAGCCATAAAAATGAGTGAAGTTCTGATGCATGCTATAACATGAATGAATCTTGAAACATTATGCTAAATGAAATAAAGCAGGCAAAAAAGGACAAGTATGATATAATTCAACCATTATGAAATATCTAGAATAGGCAAATTCATACAAACAGAAGGTAGATTAGAGGTTATCAGCAGCTAGGAGAAAAGGGGTGTGGAGAGTTGTTTCTTAATGACTACTGAGTTTCCGTTTGGGGTGATGAAAAAGTTTTGAAAATAGTAATGATTGTTGCAGAACATTGTGAATATAATTGATGTCACTGAGTTGTACACTGTAGTGGATTGAATTTGTCCCCCAAAACTCACTGAAACTTGGATTGTGTCTTCCAAGTTTTATGTATTAGAAACTTAACCCCCACTGTGACTGTTAACAGGGTGGGAAATCCTATTACGGTAATTGAAAGGTAAAGCCTTAAAGAGGTGATNTGTAAAAGAATTTCAAATAGTAATCTTTAAAAAATTCAATGAGATACAAGAGAAAACAGATGAACAATTCAATGAAATCAGAAAAGCAATGTATGAACTAAAGGAGAAATTTAACAGAGATATCATAAAAAAGAATCAAATATAAATCTTGGAACTGAAGAATTCGATGGATGAAATTAAAAAATAATAACTAAGAGCTTCAGAAACAGACTCAATCAGTATTTCTGAACTTGAAGACAGATCTTTTGAAATAGCCAAATAGCCTAGTCAGAGGGGGAAAAGATGAAATAAGTACAAAAATAGAATGAAGAAAGCCTGC
>NW_007733475.1:0-11177 GCF_000696425.1 Galeopterus variegatus | reverse complement strand
TTTTGGTAATGGGCCACAATAATCTACCTCATTGTATATCGACAAAATAAAATTTAAAAAATAAATAAAAATAAAAAAAATAAAAAAATAAAAATAAAAAAATGTTTAAAAATTTAAAAATTTTAAAAAAACATTAAAAAAAATTTTAAAAATGGTGGTCAGGGGTGTGGTTCTGAGAACTTTAAAAGAAGAAGAGAGTCTGTCTTTCTCTCTCTGCTTCCACCGTCTTGCTATGTGAGACCCCTGCGTCGCTGTCGCCACCACCAGATGAACTATGGACTTCCCATCCTCAAAAACTGTGAGCAATAAATTTCATTTTCTTTCAGACCACCCAGTTTCAGGTATTCTGTTTTAGCAACACAAAACAGACTAATACAGAAAATTGGTACGGAGGAGTGAGGTGTTGCTATATAGATACCTGAAGATGTGGAAGCAGCTTTGGAACTGCATAAAGGGCAAAGGTTGAGGAGTTTGAAGGACTCAGAAGAAGACAAAAAGACAAGGGAATGTTTGGAATGTCTTGGAGACCAGTTACACGGTGGTGAGCAGAATACTGATAGAAATATAGACTGTAAAGACCATTCTAAGGAGATCTCAGATAGGAAAAGAAGGAATTTATTGGAAACTGCGGCAAAGATCATCATTGCTATGAATGGGTAGGGAACTTGGCTGCATTGTGTCCGTGCCCTAGGACTTTGTGGAAGTTGGAACTCAAGAGTTGTGAACCAGAGCAGCTGATGGAAGAAATTTCTAAGCAGCAAAACTTTAAGGAAGCTGCAAAGCTTTAAGCGTAACTGCCTACACTGTGTTATGGTGGCAAAGGAATGATGTACAGCCAGAATTTAAAAGAGAAGCAGAGCATAAAGATTTGGAAAATTTGCAGCCTGGTCATGTGTTAGAGAAGCAGAGAGCATGCAGTGGGGCAGCCCAGCAACCATTAGCTAAGAAGATTAATACAAAGGAAAGATATTATTAAGAGAAGGAGAAAAAAGATTTGAAGGCATTGCAGAAGCCTCTGGGGCCAACTCTTCCATTTCTGGCCCAAAGACCTAGGGAGACAGAATGATCTTGGGGAACAGGTCTGAGGCATTCCCCATAGGCTCACTGCCCAGGGCCACCTCAGGAAGCTGCTTCCAGCACCAGCGCCCTAGCTGCTTTGGCTGCACGTGTGGCTGGACCCACAGCCTCAAAAAATACAAGCCAGAAGCCTTGGTGGCATCCATATGGTGTTAGGTCTGCAGGCTCTCAGAATGCCAGAGCTGTGAAGGCTTGGAAGCCTCTACTGTGATTTCAAAGGATCTATGAAAAAATCTGGGGTCCCAGAAGAGATCTGTCGCAGGGGCGGATTCACCACAGACAGCCTTCACTAGAGCAATTCCGAGTGGAAATGTGGGGTCAGAGCTGCAGCAGAGTAACCCCAACAGTACCATGCCCACTGAAGTTGTGACAGCAGGACCACTATGGAGACCCCAGAACTGTGGAGCTACCAGAGTGGAACAACAGCCTGAGAGAGCTGAGGTGTGGCCTACGATCAGGAAAGACACAGGAATGGAGCTGCCCAAGAACTTAGGGACCTGAGCCCTGCAACAGCGTGCAGAGGATGTTGAACGTGGAGTCAAGGTACCTGATTCACCAGCTTTAAGATTTAATACCTGACCTGCTGGGTTTCAGACTTGTTTGGCACCTGTTACCTCTTTCTTTTGGCCTATTTCTCCCTTTTTGAATGGGAATATATACCCTATGTTTGTCCCACCATTGTATCTTGGACGTATACAACTTGTTTGATTTCACGGATGGAACATTGGACTTTTGAGTTCAAACATATCAAGACTTTAGGGATGAAATGAATGTATTTGCATGTGAAAAGGACATGAGTTTTGGGAAGTTTTAGGAGTCCAGGGGCAGAATTTAGTGGATTGAATTATGTCCCCTCCATCTCACTGACACTTGAATTGTGTCCCCCAAGTTTTATGTATTAGAAACTTAGCCCCTACCATAACTGTTAACAGGTTGGGAAATCCTATTACGATAATTGAAAGGTGAAGCCTTAAAGAGGTGATTGGATTGTATGACCATGTGATAGTGAATGGATTAAAATTGGTGATCAGGGGCATGTTTCCAAGGGCTTTAAAATAAGAGGAGAGTCTGTCTCTGTCTCTGTCTCTGTCTCTGTCTCTCTCTCTTCCTTTCCACCATCTTGCAATGTGAGACCCCTGAGTCACTGTCGCCACCATCAGATGAACTTTGGACTTCCCAATCTCAGAAACTGTAGGCAATAAATTTCATCTTCTTTATAAACCACCCAGTTTCAGGTATTCTGTTTTAGCAACACAAAATGGACTAATATATACACTTTAAGTGGTTAAGATGAAAATTTTATATTATATACATCTTACAATAATAAAATAAAATAAATAACAGATCACTTAAAATATTAGACTACCTAGCATTAAGAAAAGGGCACATTTTTGTGGGACTCTTTCACCTGTCGAGGAAACATAACTCCTATGTGTGTACTGCTCTGATTGATCAAATAATTGATAATGTTGCAAGTTATAAATGGTGCCAAGAGTAAAATAAAGATCTGCAGCTGTTCTAGTTTTCAGGAGCAGGCTGCTTTGCCACTTGGTATTTATAACCCAGATGGTTAAATAGTGTTCTAAACATTTGGGGTATTTTAGATGCTCTAGGGATTTTTCTGGCAAGCGCCAATCAGAAAATCATGGTGCTTGCTGTTTACCCAGTGCAGAGCAAAACTATGCCTTTTCCTGAAAATAAGTATTTTCTACTTGTGCTACAGGTCCTGCTTTGTTCTTGGGACATAGCAGAGCCTGAAAGTTTGACCACAAAATACAAATTTCCATGTAACTTAAATACCCAAAATGAAATGGATATTATCTGAATAATGAAATCATAAAGTTTTGAAGCAGTCTTAATCCTTCAGTGGAAGTTGTGCACTCTAGATAAATTCAAAATGTTCTAGAAGTGGGGCTTGCTATCTGGAGGGAGGGGCAAGATGGCTGAATAGAGTTGTCTGGAGACCAAAACAACGAACAACTATGTTTTTGTTAGAATGACTGAAAAAGTATGCTGCAGAGCACCAGGTGAGTGGCAAGATCTCTATGGAGCACAGAAAACAGAGATAACACTAGAGAGAGCACAGCAAGGCATTTTGTCTCTGACTTACTGTCTCCCTGCCTCTCTGAGGGAGTGAGCCAACTCAGAGTAAGATGGAGAAAAGGTAAGCTGGAAAAAACACAGCTGTTTCTACTGCCACCAAAAACATCAGCAATTCCTGCCACAAGAGAGTCCCCTGGTCCTCACAGGCCCAAACCCAGTTTGGAGATGAGATGGGAATTTATATAGCTACATGGCCTCATAGTAGAAGCCCAGGTGGAGGAACCCAGTCTCCCCTAACATATGCAGCTATGGCACAGCACCTACTTGCAATTGAATCTGAGGTCAGACTGCATTCCACCCAGGGTGCCGGTGAAAGCTGACTCTCCATCCTGAAGCCCTACAGGTTCACCCAGGTGCCAGAAGAACCATGACCCTGGCTTTCTGGAGCCTAAGCCAGACAGAAAGGCTAAGACCCCACCATCTAAACCCACATGGCTCCTCCTCCCCACCCCTGTATGCTGGTAGACCTGCTCAGCAGGGAAGTCTTGAATAAGTAGCAGTTCACCCCATTTACAAACACCCACCCTACACACCCATGGTCCCACTGAGCCCTCCTGTGCCCACACTGGCCTGACAGCCAATCCATAGCAGAACCACCTCCCCCAACAGCCCTCCACAGAGCCCTCCTGTTGTACCACTTTAAACCTGCTCTCTGCTGAACAGTGGATTGATCAGCAGCTTCACCTCCACCTAGCAGTCCTCCACAGAACTGCTGTGCCTGCTGGTACTCTAGTAGGCCTGCTCCAGGCTCAACAGCTGATCCAGTAGCCCTCCATAGAGCTACCATGCCCTCTTGTACCTGTTTCCTGCTTGACAGAGGATTGGGTGTCAGTTTTGCCTTCAACAGCCTCCATAAAACCACCTGGCCTGCTGCAACCATGCACACCAGCTACTGACCAGGCAATGACATCCAGTCCATTGACAGGCCTTTCCAGAACCATTTAACACCTCTCTCCCCTGCACCCAGGCTCATGTATTTCCAACCCAAAAGCTGATCAGGCAGTGCACCACTCCCTGGAAGAGAAAACCTTAGAGCTGCATGTCTATACCTAGTCTGATCGCTAGTTAAGTAGCAATTCTGTGCCTCAGAAAGACCACCAAACACACAGTTGGCCCTGTGCATCCACAAACACCCAACCTAACAAAGAGCCCAGAGTCTCCAACCCCGCAAAATAGTGCCAGTGTTGGCAAAAACTCCTGTAGACATCAGTGAAGAGGATTGCAACCAAAGAAACTACACTATTGGGTTTACCCAAAACCAAAGCCAATGCAACATATCCAAAAGACACCCTTAGTACCAACCTACAAGAAAAAAGTCATTTCTGTGTAATCCATTTCATAGAATTTGGAAAAGCAACTACTCAATTAGATGCACAGATATCAACACAGTGACATAATAAACATTAAAAAGGAGGAAACATTAGACCCCAAAAGGAATACAGTAAGTCTCCAGTAACAGATATTGAAGAAAAAGACAGTTACAAAATGTCTGTAAAAGAATTTCAAATAGTAATCTTTAAAAAATTCAATGAGATACAAGAGAAAACAGATGAACAATTCAATGAAATCAGAAAAGCAATGTATGAACTAAAGGAGAAATTTAACAGAGATATCATAAAAAAGAATCTGCTAAGATCAAGATTTTGTTACTTGCCTTACTGGAATGTCATCTGGTTTGTTTCACTGAAAGTTACCAGTCTATACCCTTAAACTATAGCCCCACCTTTGTTCCCTTCCTGTAACTTCTTGGTCTGGAAAATAAATGCAGGAAGAGAACATCAATTTGGCGTTAATTTCCTGAAGAAGGGTTGGCTCTCTCTTGAGCGCTCCAAAGGGAGATTAACCACTCTGGGGCCTCTCACTTCTCAGAGGAGATGGGCTTTGAGTAATCCTTTGTGTCTCCATCACCCAGGGGAAGTGGGTGACAAATCCGTGGGGGATAAGCAACACAAAGCAACAAAGAAACCAATTACAGAGATAAATAATGAGAGAAAAAGAAAAAAAAAAACTAAGAATCTACAAAACAACCACAAGATAATTAGAAAACTGGCAGAAATAAGTTCCCACATATCAGTAATAATGTTAAATACAAACAGGTTAAACTCTTCAATTAAAAGACACATGGTGGCCAAATGATTTTAAAAAAAAACAAGACCCAATGATATGCTGCCTACAAGAGACTCATGTAATGATTAAAGAAAAACATAGACTGAAAGTGAAGGACTGAAAAATGATATTCCATGCAAATGAAAACTAAAAGCAAGCAGAAGTAGCCATACTTAGATAAGATAGATTTTAGATCGAAAACTGTAAAAACAGACAAGGTTATTATATAAGGATAAAGGGATCAATTCAACAAGAGTATGTAACAGTTGTTAATATATATGTATCCAACACCAGAATACCCAGATATATAAAACATTGTTAGATGTAAGAGGAAAGATAAATTGCTGTTCAATAATAATAGTGGGATTAATACCCTTCTTTCAACAATGGACAGATCATCTTGACAGAAAATAAACATCTGACTTAAACTGCACCATAGACCAAATGAACCTTACAGACATTGACAGAACATTCCATACAATAGCTACAGAATACACATTTTTCTCAGCTACACATAGAATATTCTCCATGATAGATCATATATCAGGTCACAAACAAGTCTACACAAATTTTAAAAGAGAACATATCAAGTCCTTTTTCTGACCACAGTGATGTAAAACTAGAAATCAACAAGAATAAAAACTCTGGAATACATGAAAATTAAACACAAAATTCATGTTTCATGAAAATACATAAAAATTAAACAACAGACTCCTAAACAACCAATAGGTTATAAAGAAATTTAAAATATTCCTTGAGACAAGAATGGAGACAATACCAAAACATATGGAAAACAACAAAAGTATTTCTAGGAGGAAAGTTTATAGCAATAAATGCCTACATTAAAAAAAAATAGAGATCCTTCATAAACAAGATAATGTTGCTCCTAAAAGAACTAGAAAAACAACAAATGAAACCCAAAATAGTAAGAAGGAAAGAAATAATAAAGTCCGAAGCACAAATAAATAAAATAGAAGCCAAAAAACAATTGAAAAATGACAAAATGAAGAGTTGTTTTTTTAAAGACACACAAAATGGTAAACGTTTAACCCGACTAACCAAGAAAAGAAGAGGGAAGACTCAAATGAATAAAATCAGAAACGAAAAAGTAGACATTACAACTGATGCCACAGATATAAAAAGGGTCATAAGAGACTATTATGAACAACTGTATGCCAAAAAAATTGATAACAGAAGAAATGTACACATTCCTGGACAATGCAATCTACCCAGATTAAATTATGAAATAAAAAGTTGTGAAAGACCAATAACAAGTGAGGAAGTTGAATTAGTGATCCAACGTCTTCCATTAAAGCAAAGCTCAGGGCCTGATGGCTTTATTGATAAATTTGATGAAACATTTAAAGAATGTTCTCTTTAAATTATTCCAGAAAATAGGTTAGGAGAGACTATTTCCAAACTCATTTTATGAGGCCAGCATTACTCTGATTCCAAAACTGGTCGAGGACACAATGAAAGAAGAAAATTATAAGCCAATATCTCTTATGAATATAGATTTGAAAATTCTCAACAAGATACTAGCAAACCAAATCCAATAGCGCATTAATGAGATCATTCACTATGATCAAGTGGGATTTATCCCAGGGATGCAAGGATTGTTTAACATATGGAAATCAATAAATGTCATTCACTACATTAACAGAAAGAAAGACAAAAACCATATGATCATTTCAATTCATGCACAAAAAGCATTTGACAAAAATCAACACTCCTTTGTGATAAAAAAATCTTGAAAAGCTAAGTATAGAAGATATGTACCTCAAACCCATAAAGGCCCTCTATGACAAACCCACAACTAACATCACAGTCAATGAGTAGAACCTGAAAGTTTTTCCTCTTAGATCAAGAACAAAACAAGGATGCCCACTTTTGCCATTTCTGTTCAATACAATACTGGAAGTCCTAGCTAGAAAAAGCAATTAGACAACAGAAAGAAATAAAAGACATCCAAATTGGAAGGGAGGGGATAAAACTGTTCCTGTTTGCAGACAAAATGAACTTGTACACAGAAAACCCTAAAAAATCCACCAAAATACTTTTAGAATTAATAAGCAAAACAAGTAAAGTTGTAGGATATAAAATCAACATACAGTAGTAACATTTCTATATACTGGTAGCAAATTATCTGAAAAAAAATCAAGAAAACTATTTCTTTTACTGTAATTAAAGAATAAAATACATATATACCTAGTCATAAATTTAGGCAAGGAGGTGGAAAGACCTCTACCATGAAAAACATAAAACTTTGAAGAAAGAAAATAAAGAGCTCTCAAAATAAATGGAAAGACAACCAGTGTTGATGGAGTTTGGATGTGCTGTCCTTGCCATAACTCATGTGGAAATCTGATCACCAATGTGGCAGTGCTGGAAGCTGTTTGCGTCATGGGGGCAGATCCCTCATGAATGGACTAATGCTCCCCCTAGGGTAAGAGGGGTAGTGAGTGAGTTCTTGCTTTGTTAGTTTCCACGAGAGCTGGTTGTTTAAAGGACCCTGCCACCTCCTCTCTCCTTCTCACTTCCTCTTACCATGTAATCTGCTTGAACTCCTGGGCTGCCTGCTTCTTTCTGCCATGAGTAGAAGCAGCCTGAAGCACATGCCAGATGCAGCTGTCCCAGAATTGTAAGCCAAATAAACCTCTGTTCTTTATAAATTACCCTGTCTCAGGTATTTCTGTTATAGCAACTTAAACAGACTAATACATGTGTTCATGTATTGGAAAAACTAATATTGTTAAAATGGGTATTCTCCCCAAAGTAACCTACAAATTTAATTCAATTCCTATCAAAATACCAATAATAAAAAATAAATTAGATTAAAAAAATTTTTAAATAAAAAGAATAAAAGAAATTTTAAAAAGCCTAAAATTCATATAAAACCAAAAAAGACACTGATTAGCCAAAGCAATCCTGAGAAAAATCAACAAAGCTGGAGGCATCACACTCCTTAAGTTCCAATTATACTACAAAGCTACAGTACCCAAAACTGCATGGTACTGGCAAAAAAACCCACATAATCCAATATAACAGAATAGGGAGCGCATAAATAAATTCATGTTCCTACAGCCAACTGAGCTTTGACAAAGGTGCCAAGAATACATATTGGGTAAAAGACAGTCTCTTTAATAAATGGTGCTGAAAAAACTGGATATCCAATGTAGAAGAATGTGACTAGACCCCTACCTCTGTGTACAAAAATCAACTCAAAATGTATTAAATATTTAAATATAAAACCTCGAACTATGAAACTACTAGTATAAAACATAGGGGAAATGATCTATGACATGAAGCTGGTTGAGAAAGTTTTGTATCAGACTTTAAAAGCAAAAATAAACAAGTGGGATAACATCAAATTAAAAAACTTTCGTGCATCAAAATAAGCTGTTTCAATGGGAGAAAATATTTGCAAACTATACTTTTGATAAGGGGGTTAATATCAAGAATATATAAGGAACTTAACTCAACATCACAAACAAATAACCAGTTGAGAAATGGGCATAGGATTTTAATAGAGATTTCTCAAAAGAAGACATACAAATGGCCAGCAGGCATATGCAAAAATGCTTATCATCACTAATCATCAGGGAAATGCAAATCAAAACAGCAATTAGATACCACCTCACTCCAGTTAGAATGATTATTATCAAAAGAGACAAAAGGAAAGAAGTTCAGGCAAGGATGTGGAGCACTTGCACGCTGTTGGTGAGAGTGTGAACTAGTACAGCCATTATAAAAAACAGTATGGAAGTTCTTCAAAAAATTAAAAGTATAACTACCATTTGATCCTGCAATCCCACTATACCCAAAGGAAATGAAGTCAGTATATTAAAGAAATATCTGCACTCCCTTGTTTATTGAAGCACAGTTTACAATAGCTAAGCTCTGTAATCAACCTTAGTGCCCCCAAACAGATGAATGGATAAAAAATATGGTATATATACACAATGGAATACTATTCAGCCATAAAATGGAATAAAATCATCTCATTTGCAGCAACACGGATGGACTTGGAGGATGGATTTGGAGGACATTACATTAAGTGAAGTAAGCAAGGCACAGAAGGACAAATACCATATGATCTCGCTCATTTGTGGAATAAAAAAATATTGATATTATATAAGTAGAGAGTAGAACATTGGTTACCAGAGACTGAGAAGGGGAGAGAGGGGAGGAAACTGAGCTTGGCCACCGAGTACAAAATTCATGTATATTGGAGGAAGAAGTTCTGATGTTCTATTGCACAGTAGGGTGACTATGGTTAACATTTAAGTTTTGTATATTAAATAGTAGCTAGAGGAGAGGCTTTTCAACATATGCATCACAAAGATATCATAAATGCGTGAGGTGATCGATACATTAACTACCCATACCTGATTATCATACAACATATGTGTATCAAAATATCAGATTGTATCCCATGAATATGTATTACAATGCATCAACTATATAAATAAATAAATATGTTCCTGAAGTGACAATAATTTGCATGAGCAGGTGTTGGAGATTAAATAGAACCTACTCCTGGTACACTGACCCAATTCTACTTCAATCCACAGCTAAAGTTTCATGAAAATCTTTCTATAATTAGATGACTGAAGAATAAAAAAATAGATCTTAGTTGACATCTACTGGCAACATCTGGAAGTATACTGGTACAAGCTTACAGTCTCAATGAAATAGAAGTATGGCTTGAACACCAGGAAATATAAGACTTCTCAGGGTGAAAATGTTCATGTAACTTTTTTTTTTTTTGTCCATTTCACTCAGGAGAAAATTAGGATTCATGTCTCATAATTATTTTATGTTTTTTAAAAACAATTGTACATATCTATGGGGTATAGCACTGAATATCAATACCTGTGAGCAATAAGTGACGCTCAAATCAGGACAATTGCTATACTCAATCTTACACATCGTCATCATTTTTTGTGGCCCTTTACTAGTATCTAACTAATCCGCTCTACCTCCCCCTTTCCCATCTGTGTTGGCCTCAGTTTTGTTCTCTCACTTTGAAAGTTCAATGTATTACTGTGATTGTGTCTTTTAAAAAATTATTTATTTATTAGCTCTCATTTATGAGTGAGAACATGCAGTATCTCTCTTTGTCTGCCAAGCTTATTTCACTTAGAATAATTTTCTCTAAGTTCATCCATGTTGCTGCAAATGGCAGAATTTCATTCTTTTTTATGGCTGAGTAGTATTCCATTGTGTATATATACCACATTTTCCTTATTCACTTACCTGTCAATGGACTTTTAGGTTGTTCCCAACTCTTGGCTATTGTAAATAGAGCTGCAATAAACGTGGGAGTTCAGGTGGTGTCCCTTTGATGCAATTTCTATTCCTTTGGGTATATACCCAGTGGTGGGAGTAGTGGATTGTATGGCAGTTCTATCTGTAGTTGTATGAGAAACCTCCACACTGTTTTCTATAATGGCTGCACTAATTTACAGTCCCACTAGCAGTGTAGGAGGATTTCCCCTTTCTCCTCATCCTTGCTAGCATTTGCTGTTCACTGACTTTTTGATAATGGCCAGCCTAATAGGAATGAAGTGATATCTCAATTTGGTTTTGATTTGCATTTCCCTGATGCTTAGTGATATTGACCATTTTTTCATGTGTCTTTCGGCCATTTGTATATCTTCTCTTAAAAAATGCCTATTCAGCTCCTTTGCCCATTTTTTAATAAGGTTACATGTTTTTTTACTGTTACATTCTAGATATCAATCCCTTGTTGGATGTATAGTTTGCAGTATTTTCTCCCATTCTGTATGTTGTTATTTTGCTCTGTTACCTATTTCCTTTCCTGTGCAGATTTTTAGTTTGATCTGATCTTATTTATTTTTTCTTTTGTTGCCTGTGCTTCTATGGTC